>NC_035445.2:78223401-78523401 GCF_002127325.2 Helianthus annuus
ACTCAAAATCTGGACCACCAACTGATCCGAAATTTTCGGTGCAAGTTTATATATTAGAAATAAAGATTTCTACTCTTTCACTTTTCCAAAAATCACGTTTTATATCAAAAAGGGCAAAATAGTCAACTTTTAAGCATAATCGGAAACATGCAAATGAATCGGCTAAGTATAGACTCAAGCAACAAAAATTCCAGAGAGTTTTACCAAAATAAAAATGGTCAAAAATACTCTCTTAATACAGATCTCAAACATGCATGTACGAATCCGAATCGATAGACTACGAATAGTCGTTTTACAAGACTTCGGTTCCGATTCGTATTTATACTAAAGATTGTCGAGTTGATCATGGTAAAACACATTCTTATATTCATATAAAGCTATCTATGATGATCAAACAGATTGCATGTCATCTACATTACCATTTAATCTATTTTTCACAAAAACCATTTCTGTTGACTTTTTAGAAACAAGTTTGACTCGACAATTAGCATGCATAAAGTGGGAATCAGTGAATACCCTTTTGAGGGTTTGTTTCTCACATAAATACCAACATATTCGTGGTTTCAATTTGAGAAATGACTGAGTATAAACTCGTTTAATCAGAAAGTCAAAGTATAAGAACAATCAGTTTGACTTTTAGCAATTAACCTATGCTAGAACGAATTAAGGACTGAATTAGAAAGCTTACAAAGGTCCTAATGAAGCTAGCAAACACTTGGAGTCGGCCTTGATGTCCAGAAATGCTCCAGCGAGTCTCGAGAGTTCTTGAGATTTGAAAGAGTTCTTGATCACAATTGCAAATGCCCAAGAAATGGTCTTGTGAACTGATTTAAAAGCTGAATTCAGAGGTTACTGTTGTCCTAGCCATGCATGCATTTTTATTGGAGCAATTGGAGGTGAAAAACAGCTGTTACACACTCAAATTCAGACCCAAATAACCCATTTTCGCGAATTCTGTTACTGGTAGTCCCACGCGGCCCGCTTGGGTCTGTCCAGGCGGGTCGCCTGACCTGCTGTTCAGCCAAACAACTTTCAAACTTGACAGCTTTGGTCCCTGATCTTGTATGCGATGTTTCGGCTACTTTTCTTGACCCGTAAACCCCCAAACTTGGTTTTTAAGAACCTTGGGACATTTACCTACATGGTAATGTCCTCGGATAACTTTGCGCTCAACCGAAAAGCCATGAAATTCGACGTTGACGCTTTTAACCCCTCAAGTACGGTTTGGCCATAACTTTCTCATACGTTGACGAAACTTCACGAAATTTTAACCACATATTCTAGTGAGTATATTTTAGCTTCTCAAAGCTTCGGGTCTGCCAAAAGTTCACTCAGAGGTATAAATTCAACATGTTGACACTTTTGGCCCCTATAGTTTGTAATTCCTCACTTTTGTGCAATTTCCGCGTCGTATGTTCCATGAACCATCCGTTTAAGGTTATAAACATTATGTAGGGTTATCATAGAGTCTATTTATCCATTGTTGACACTTTGGACCCTTACGTTCCATAGTTTTCACTGTTTGTCACTTTTAGTCCCTCTAAAGTTTGTTTTCACATACCGGAACCTTATGACACGTGTCAAGACATTATTGGACGAAATTTTTCGAGGTGTTACATATAAGGAAAAGAAGGTTGATACGTTGGACCCCAATCAAAAGGAGTAAGTAGTGCGATCTAACTTTTCATAGAGAACTGATTGTGGTGCACTGTTATGTGTAGAATTTGAGGATGGATTTTGGAAGGTGTATAAGTTTGTCGAGGAGCACAATCATGAACTTGTTGAACGTCCTGATAAGCATTTTCTTCCAACTGAACGACACCTCACTCAGCTCCAGAAGCATGTTATACACAGCATGTCTAAGCTGAATTTGGGTCCTGTCAAGGCGTTTAATGTTATGAAGACTTGTTTTGGCGGTTTTGAAGACGTGGGCGCAAGCAAAGTTGAATTTAAGAACTATAAGAGGCAAATTAACTTGTTCATAGGAGAATATGATGCTGATATAGTTGTGAAACATTTGGATGAAAAAAAAACATTCCCAACCTAATTTCTCGTATGATTACATCACAGACGGAGACAATCGTTTGAAGGGTCTTTTTTGTTGTGACGATCAAGCCATACGTGGTTACCACGTGTTTGGTGATGTGATTTCGTTTGACGCCTATAATTCAACTTCTTTTGTTTTTGGCGTTTTATTAATTCACATGCATGGCGTTTTAATATTTTGCATGCAATGGCATTTTATTAGCTTACGTGCAATGGCGTTTTACTAGTTTACATTCAATGGCATTTTATTATTGTTTCATTTCTCATGGCGTTTTCATATGCAGATACTCTATGGTGTTTGTACCGTTCACTGGTATAGACAATCATCACTGCAATGTTACATTTGGTGCAGCATTGTTGGCGTCGGAAACTGCGGATACGTATATTTGGCTGTTAAGAGTTTTTCTTAAAGTTGTTGGTTCTCAACCCAAAGTTGTTGTCACTGACCAATATCCAGCGATGAAGAAGGCGATTTCTGCTCTATTTGTTGACACGAGGCATCGGTTATGCATGTGGCATGTGATGCATAAACTTTCTCTGAAGGTTGTTATGCTTTTTTTACCTTTGGTGTTTTAGTATACAATGTGTTTTAAGTTACATGGCATTTTATACCTTGTTACTATTTTTTTAATTAAGTTCTGTCTTTTGTTTTTTTTTATATATGCATGGCGTTTTCTTGTTATTTATAGGTTGGTGTTTGGCTATGCAATTCCACCAATTTTAAAGAACGTATCTGTGGTGTTGTGTGGACGGATATTCTCACACCTGAAGAGTTTGAATCAGAATGGGAAATGGTTATTGCAGAATTCAATTTAGAAGATGATGACTGGCTATCTGATATTTTTGCACTTAGGGAATCTTGGATCCCTGCATACTATAGAATGGAGCCTGTGACTGGTCTTATGCGAACGACATCCAGGTCGGAGAGCGAGAATCATTTTTTTGTCAAGTGTGCAATTCGAAAGCTACTCTTGTTGAGTTCATGACGCATTATGAGACTGCAATAGAAGCACAGCGTCACACACATCGTAAAAATGATCATGAATCTCGATACAAAAGACCCCAGTTGAAGAGTAGTTACAAAGTGTTGGAAGGGCAAGCTGTTGATATATATACAAAAAGTATTTTTTTGTGACGTTCAAGCTGAGCTTATTGGAGTTGCGGATTGCATAAATCAACGTTACGAAGGTCAGCTTGATGGGTTTGTTAAGTTTTATGTAAATGACTTCAAACAGCTTTGTACATCCTTATTTGAGGTAACTAATAGCGTTTTGGTTTTTATGGCGTTTTCTGTAAATGGCGTTTTATCATATGCAATGTGTTCTTTTCTTTTTTAGACAAACATTCTATGCATGGCGTTATAGATATATTGTTTTTGGCGTTTTTCAGGTATTGTTCCGTAAGTCTGATTGCACATGCAGTTGCTCATGCAGACGTTTTGAACAGATTGGTTTGCTATGCAGACATATATTCTATGTTTTGAGACTTATGGACATTAGGGAATTTCCAAAACAATACATTCTGAATAGATGGCGCAAAGAGCCCTCCCCAAACTGCCCTCTTGAATTCTCAATTAGTCGTGAATATATGACCGAGCTGGATCCTGATGTGAAAAGTATGATGCGAGATGTTATTTATTCAACCGAATACACTTTGAACCGTTTATCTGGTAATATAGAGGAGCTATCCTTATACAAGGATCATGTTCAATCTTATATGAAGAAAGTTCAAGATATGCAGATTGTTACTCCTCCCGCTAGTTCTAGGGATATATTTGCCGAGATAACTGGTCAATATAAAAATGACAAGAATCCGATAAGAGTCCCTGTAGATTATAAATCCAAAGGTTCTGGTTCTCGGAAGCGCCTGAAATCTAAGCAGGAGATAGTAATTGACAAAAAGAAATCAAAGTCGAAACCCGTGGCCAAAGAAAGACAGTGTCAGTATTGCATAGCCTATGGATTCTACGCATCAACATGCAAACAGGCCGTAATTAAAAGAAGATCGACAAGGTCTTCGAGAGCCAGTGAAGAGTTGTTTGGCGTTTTGTATTTTTCATTCTTACAGAACACATTCAGATGGTCTTTTGAGAGACACTGTAGAGTAGTTTGGCGTTTTTTTTTTATTTCAATGCTATAGAACACAGACATTTCTCAGTTTGGCTTTTTTTTGAATCTTTTTCTTTTTTCTATCTCTTTGTTCATAACATGCTACTTCGAAGTTAAATAACAAACAATATAAGATCGGGCAAGGAAATCAAACGCCAAAAAAAAAAAAAACAATAACACCACTAAATAAAACTTCCATAAACTTCTATTTTTGGTCGTGCTAAACTCAATAATGTTTTGCTGAACGAAATGGATAACATTGTTAATCCTCAGTCAAGAAATATGTGTAACAATGTTATCCATCCCGTTTAGCAAAACTTTATAGAGAAAAAAAAACAGAATCTCCATGAAATGGCTTTTTTGAAGTTTTGTGGTTTTTGTATATTTTGGCGTTTATATTGAGTATCTTACTCATTGCATAGCGTGAAAGTTTATTGAGAAAATTGTGTATATCAAAGAAACATGGATTTGAATCTTTGATATTTTGGTTTTTTTGGCGTTTATAAGATGAATGGTGTAGAGGAAAATATAGGTTTTTGTGGTTTTGGTTTTGGTTTGGATTTTAGTAATTCTGAGAGTTTGTTTATATATGAAGTTTTTGGCGCGTATTTTAGGCGCGATTTTTATTGCAGTAAATGCTAGTAATAAAGTTCCGTCATTTCAGTACTGTTTGTTCAGCTTTATCGGTTAAAAACAAAGTTTGGTGTTTTATATCTATGGCGTTATATTATGATGAAGTGTGGTATGTGAGTTGAGGCGGATTTTAATAGCGTGAGTTTGGCGTTTTATGTTAAGTCAAAAGACCCTTTTACCCTTAATGAAGCGCGCCAGATTAATAAAAGTGATTTTATTTACGAAAATGCCACCACGTCATCTAGTCCATAGATTGTTTTGATCTGACAATCCATAAGCGTTCTCTCCGTTCTCACACTTTTGAGTGTTTTCTCTAAATCCTGACCCTATATATATATATATACACACACACACACATACATATATATGAAAAGTGTAAAATACAATATCACTTAACGTACAATACATACCAGATGAAATTATAACAAGCGTAATTAGGTTTATAACATGCGTGATTAAGGTTTTGTGTTTTATAACGTGTGTAATTTTATCTCGTACAAATGGTACGTTAACGAATATTGTACGTTAACCCACCCCTATATATATATATATATATATATATATATATATATATATATATATATATATATATATATATATATATATATATATATATATATATATATATATGTAGGTCCATTTTTCTGAGAGGATCAACACGAAACCTATTCCTTGTTTATCACAAACACGATCACGAGTGCGGAATCCCCATGACGGTGCAAACCAAGCAGTGTAGAACAAACAAACACGATGTAACCAAAGATTCAATATCTATTGATTAAACGGATGAGAATTGACACAAACATATACACACAATGTTTGATAATAAACTCTGTAAAGTTATGCTCTCCTTCTCTTCTTGCACTCATACTGAACATAGTAGACGAATTATGCTATTTAAACATGCAGCCCAACCCATTACACTACGAAGAATGTAATGGGCCGACGAAGAACCTAAGCCTACAAAATGCTATGTGACGAAGAAGGGTCTTTGTCACACATCATTCACCATGAAGAAGGTTCTTCGTGCAGATGTTATCCCACGAAGAATAGGTTCTTCGTGGGAAGGCTGCATGACAGCAACTGTTACATCTGTTAACTGTTTGTAGCAGTTAACATATAAATACAAACAAGATGCACACATGCATTTGTTTAACATACAATATAAAGACAAACATCGTACCAAGGTAGATAGGAGGATATCTGACTTGGTCGACTCGACGGAAACATTATAGAATCGATAACAAAAGACCATACTATTACATCGTAAATAAGAACAAGTTACCGACACAATAAATGCACCAACAAACTCCCCCTTGTCTGTTGCTTGGTCTTCGATCTTTATTCTTCAATCTTCAGTGTTTTTCCGACCATGAGTTGCCGGCGTGAATCCCTTGATAGAAACAGAAACAAGTGACGCATTGAAATAGTAACGCTTGATGCACGTCCTTGTCTTCCTAGAATATGTCGTGACGAAACAGTTTGTTAATATCGGCAGCAGACATGTTAACTATCCACATCGGATCGAGCATGCGAAAGTTTTCTTGATCTCCTTTGAAAACAATAATGGCCTCGTGTGTATCGGAGTCATAACACCACAACGCCATATTTTCCAGGAAGTTTTGTTTCATCAGCATCAGTGGGATCTTGTCCATAACCTTCGTCGGCTGATAAACAAGCTTGTACCTTGCCGTGTTGGTTGACAGATCCAAAGTATACTTTATCTGCTGATGCATAGGAAATTGTGGCTTGTATAATTCATATTTCCAGCCTATCCTTTTATTTATCTTCAACTTGCATGCAAACAACGTTGTTCCTTCATACTTTGAACGATTAATCAGCTCCAGCTTTGTTAATGCGGCAACATCATAGAACGGTAAAGATAGAATGCTCAGCAAAGATCTGAAATACTGAATGTCATGTTCACGTTTCACTGCCATGCAAAGGATTTCTTTTACGAACATCCAGCTGAGTATTTTCCCGTGCGACTTTTCTTTCTCGTATTTCAAATAATCGACTTGAGCTTCAGAAGGTGTAGACTTTGCAACCTTGGAAAGGAACTGTTTTCTCCATTCTTCGAACAAGTCAGTTGAATTATCTGTAGAATCACGATTCTTCAACTGTTCGTCGATATCGTCCAAATTCTCTTTCAACCAAACTTCATCGAAAGGATTGAACTCGGTTCCGTCTTCTCGCACATAAGTAGACTTGCTGTCATTTCCTTCAAATACAATTTCGTCAAGATTATCTAAGTCTGCTGTTTCGGGTTCACTGGGGATCCGATCAATAGTAGCATCTTCTACTACTTTCATTTCATAAAGCACTAAAATTTGTTCATTCGAGAAGTGAGCAACTAATTCTCCTTCTTCCAGTTCTTCACCAGACACTAGATGTACTCCCTGAAGTGTAATGTCAGCAGAACCAAGAACTGTAGCCTTACCAGCCGAAGAGCTTTCAACATAATAGCTACTTTCTAGCTGTTTCATTTATTCTTGAGCGCCACCAGAGGTTCCTTGTGTAGACACTATCTGTTGAGGCTTGTAAACCATGATATGAGAAGACTCAGAGGCCCCTGGTTGTTGAGATGATGCTGACGTGTCGGGATTTCCAGGGTCTTCTTTGTCTTGGTCACGCTTGCGCAAAATCTCCAGCTGTTTACACCTTTCAGACCATAAGATGTTGACGTGCTTTGTGCTAAGCTCAACATTATCTTTAATCGTTTTGAAGACTTCAGTTAGTGTGGTGTTTCTAGAATTATACCACTCCCTCATGTCGTCATGCTTTGCTTTGAGTGCATCAGCCACTCATTGAACCTCGGTACTACTTTCTTTCAAACGATTCATTTCAATCCCACGAGTATTGTCAGCTGCACGCATCTGCACCTATTGGGATTGAACCCTACCAAAGGAATAGATAATTAAAGCCAAAACTGGATAAAAGCAATGGATCCAAAATAAGCAGATGTTATGCATACAAATCTCTCCCCTTGAAAGTGATTTCAACATCTGCTGACCTCCTATCTACTGATCATACAAACTACTGACCTACAACTGCTGATCAAGTCAAAGACTGATGAAGAACTAAAGCCCTGCTGACCAATCTACTGCCTTGAGTCAAGCACTGCTGATCATGACAAGTACTGCTGGGTTCACAGCAGTGGAAGGATGCAGCAGTGGTTTTATTTACTTTATGTAATGAATTGTAATATCAGTAGTTAGCACAGCAGAGGTTGTTTAGATCAGAGGTTAGAGTTTGTTAGGAGGTTAGATGTCACTTTCATGGTGACGTCAGCTTAGATGCTTCAGTGGATTGCTCGTGCCTATAAATAGAACAGTGCTTTGTACTGTTCTATTAGCTCTTTCACTATCTTCTTCATGCACGAACAAATACTGTGAGCTCAGGCTGAGGGGGAGTTTGTTGCATACTTGCAAAATTGTAATCGTTGTTTGAAAATAAATTCAATCATTCGGTTCAATGTTAAACTTGTATGTTAAAAGCATTTCTCCTGTTTGATTGTGAAAAGTTTGCTTCCATCTAAATTCCGCTGCACAACTCATTCATCTTCATCTTTATTCAAACGTAAAACACAATCAAAATCAAACTCAGATACTAATAATTGGTATCAGAGCTTGGACAGTCAAATTTGATTTAACAATCATTTTGACATAAATAGTTCAGCTCGCAATCGTTGATACTGATAGTTTGTTCGTTTTGTTAAAAAACAGAGCAAGGTTTAATCACCATTAAAGTTGATTAATCAGTGCCTGTAAAACAACCAGGATGACGTCACAATCACAAGAAGATAAAAATAACATTGGCTCTCTTTTCAAACCACCCATGCTTAAACGTAATGAATACAACATCTGGGAGAGAAGGATGGGTCACATCCTTGCTCAACAGAATACTGGATGTTGGAGGTCTGTTGTTTTTGGTCCTCATGTTCCTATGGTGCCAAGTGCTGAGGATGCTAAGAAGTTCGTACCTAAACCAACTGAAAACTATACTGAAACTGACTTTCAAAAGTTCGAACTCGATGCCAAAGCATTTAGCATCTGCATTACCCAATGAAATCTATGCTGGACTGTTACATTGTAACAGTGCCAAAGAATTATGGGATGCATTGAAGGAATAATTTGGGGGAACGGAAGAGGTTATTGAAAACAACAGGGAAATTTTGAATCAGCAGTATGAAACATTTTGTCACATCAAGGGTGAATCATTAACCCAACAGTTTGAACGTTTTAGCTGTCTCATTAGTGAACTAAGGCTTGTTAAAGTCAATTTCCAAATGCAACTCAAAATAGCAGGTTTCTTAGATCACTACCTGAAAAATGGGACACAATTGCTTTTGTCACTAGAAATTCAGCTGAGTTCAAAGATCTGACCCTGACCCAACTCCATGGTAGACTCCTGACTTATGAAAGGGAGTTAAACCAGAAAAGGAAGTTGCAAGAGTCTGGTATAGTTGCTGATGATTATTCATTTGGCAGCACAACTCTTTTTGGCCAGGAAGAATCTGGTAGCAGTAGTAAGGATCAGAGTTATGATTATTTTATTGACATAACTGCTGGTGGAAATTTTAACAACTCTGATTCTCACTCTTCAAATTATGCTTTCACTACAAACTGTGAAAACCAGATGTCAGATAACTTGTGCTTTGAACTCAATGATTTGCAACATTTTGATCCCACTGACTTAGAAGAGATGGACATTTTGCATCAATTGGCTTTGCTTAGTGTTAGAACAAGCAAATTCTACAAAAGAACAGGGAGAAAATTCCCAGGGCTTCATGGGAATTTAAAGATGGGGTTGGATAAATCAAAACTGAAATGTTACAAGTGCAATAGGCTAGGTTATTTTGCTAGGGAATGCAGCAGTCAAACCACTGGTCCAATAATAACTCATCCCAGCTCAAACCCTAGACCACAACATCAAAGCACTGTGCAATATACCCAATATACCCCTGCAGCACATGTTAACACTGCTCACTATGCTGCAACCCTTGTGCCTGTGCATTATGTTCAAACTACTGTTCCACAAATTCAGTATATTCAAGCCCCTGTCCCTCAGGCACAAGTGCAACCTGCTGCACCTTAACAAGCTGCTCCAACAGTTGTACAACCAGATCAACAAAGTTTCTTTACCCAGGGCTTTGTTGACTAGAGTAGCATGCCTGATGAGCTTGATGATGAAAATTTTGCACTCTATGCTTCTAATGATAATTTTAATGATGAATTTTGTTTGATGGCATTAGAGTCAATACCAGAAGGGGTTGAGACTGAAGGTGAACAGCTAAGTGCTGAAACAGTGGATGAAGTTGCTGAAGCAGTGGTTACTGCAGTTGCTGGTGAACTACTGCTGGGAGAAAATTCAAAAACCCTGATTGAACCACTGTCTGACCCCTGGTCCAAAGAAGACAAAGAGAAAGAGGAAAAGAAGAAAGCTGGTGAGGAAGAAGTTAGAGCTGATGGAGAAGGTGATCATCAATGTGATTGTGCCATGATGGCTGCTGCCAAGGTAACACCTCAAGTTCTTGAAAAACTGTATTCAGACAAATGTATTATTGCATTTGCTAACATTAAAGAGGTAAATGAAAACCTTAGGGATAAAGTCTTGTCTGATGAAGTCAAATTTGAAAAGTCATTAAAAGAACTTAGAAACAAATTGGCTGAAAAAGATAAAGAGATCAGCAGTCTCAAAGAAGAGCAGAGCATAACAAAAACTCAACTCCAAACTATGGTAGAAAAATACCAAGTTTGCAAAAAGGAGTTGGAGCCCACCCAGATCACCTGTGAGAGATGGGTGGAATCTTGTAAAGGTTATGAGGTTATGCTTGCAAAACAGCTTGAAAGCAATGTCAAGTTTGGTATAGGACATAGAAAATATGATGATCTTGTAAACACTGCTGAAAAACAAGCTGGTTCAACTGAAATAATACCAACCAACAAGAATGGCCAAGAGGTTAAATAACTGACAAACTTGGTAACAAAGTTACTCTGGAAAGATCTGTGGGATCCTCAACTTTTGAGGAGATTGAGAAATATCAATTTAAACCCACATGGTCTGATGAGTGTGGCATCCTGGAAAACTTCAAACCAATGGATTTCACAACCACTGATGGTGTAAAAGCTCCAAAAGCAAAGTTCATTCCTATCAAAGATATCCCAACAGAGGTTCAAAACTCTGTTGCTAAGGAATCTGAGAAAAGGAAGAAAAGAGAAAAGATTAAAAACTTGTTTTTTTGATTTTTGTGAAAAGAGGAATCATCTAACAAAAGACTGTTTTCATCTAAAAGCATATGATCTAAACAAAACAAGTAACATTGTACCTGCTGAAAGCTGCACCATCTGTGGTAAAGATAACCACAAAACTCAAAAATGTGTGTATCTCAAGAACTTTGATATAAAAAAGAATGAATACACTGCAAAAACATCTTTGAGTCCATCAACATCATCAGTCAAATTCACAAAGAAGCAACCATTGTTTGTGCCAGTCCAAACAGCTGTCACAAAACAGCTGAACCAAACATCTGTTCAAAGAGATGTTCAAGTGACTGATGCACCCCTGCCAATCAATTCAAGAGAGGTAAGGGACAACCATCATACCAAAGGATCCCACATGTTTATGAGGCTTACAAACGGCCCTCTAAACCAAGAGTGAACAGGCATCCTTTTGGTTATCAACAGGTGATTGGCCAAGACCCACAACAGTGGTTAGAGAAAAACATTCCCAAAAATGTTCAAACCCCTGAGCTAACCACTGTCCATGCATCTGCCACCATCCCAGACACTGTTGAGACCCCATCCAAAGCCTTATTGGCTTTGGAGACCTTAATGAGCTAATCCTTTTACTTCATGTGCAGGGAGCTTCTGCATGCTTAGATAGTCTTTGGTATGTAGATAGTGGAGGCTCCATGCACATGACAGGATGTAAAGCCCTTCATCAAGACTTCAAAATTCATGGAGGGGGTTATATATCCTTTGGTAATAATAGTAAAGGGAAAGTTAGGGGGTCTGGTATAGTGAAATCTGGTAATGTAAAATTTGAAAATGTCAATCTTATAGACAATCTAAAATTCAACCTCCTGAGTGTTTCCCAAATGAGTGATAAGGGGTATGGATCATTCTTCACAAAGGAGGGTTGTAGGATTGTTGGACCAGAAATGGTTGAAAAGATTGAAGCAATAATAAAAAATGGTAAAACTAAACTTGTTGCTCAAAGAAGTGGCAATGTTTATGTTGTTGATATGTCAAAAGAGTGTCCCAGAACTGATGCCTGCCTGTTCTCAGCTGCATCAAACAAAGAGACAGAACTATGGCATAGAAGATTGGGGCACACAAATCTTAAGACAATCACTACCATTTCAAAACAGGGGCTGGTAAGGGGTTTACCTCAAAAACTGTTCACCTGTCCTGAGCATTGTGTTTCCTGCCTAAAAGGAAAACAACATAAAAGATCCTACAAATCCATTGATGAGTCCAAAACAACCAAATGTTTGCAAATGCTTCATATGGATTTGTTTGGCCCAGTGAAAGTCATGAGTCTTAGGAAAAAGAGATACTGTTTGGTTATTGTTGATGACTTCTCTAGGTTTACATGGACTTACTTTTTACACTCAAAAGATGAGACTGCAGGCATTCTGCAAGACTTTGTGAAACAGGTTGAAAAGCAGTTTGACCTTCCAGTAAAAATCTTCAGAAAGTGACAATGGCACAGAGTTCAGGAACAAGGAGTTGGATGATTTCTGTGTGTCAAAAGGAATTGTGAGGCAATACAGCATTCCAAGGACACCAGAACAAAATGGTGTTGTTGAAAGAAAGAACAGAACTTTGATTGAGGCTGCCAGAACCATGCTTGCAGATTCAGGTTTGCCATTAACTTTTTAGGTAGAGGCAGTAAACACTGCCTGCTATGTTCAAAACAGAGGTTTAATCAACCCTAGGCATCAAAAGACTGCTTATGAACTGTTGTATAAAATAAAGCCATTAATCTCATATTTCAAAGTTTTTGGCTGCCCATGCTTCATTTTAAACTTCAAAGATTCTATTTCAAAGTTTGCAGCCAAAATTGATTGTGCGTATCACCTGGGACACTCAACCACTACTAAGGCCTACAAAGTCTTTAACACAAGGACCAAAACAGTGGAAGAGACTTTGAATGTAAAGTTCAATGAACTTTCATCACTGAAAATCCCAGCAAATCTTGCAGAATTGTTTGATCTTGATAAGTTCACTTTTGAAAATACTACTGTCAAGACTAACAGTGCAGGTCCATCAGAGAATTCATCACCAGACTATGGGTATGAGATCATCACTCCTCAACAAAAGTCTGCCACAATGGGAAGAGCAGCAGATGTCCAAAACAGCTGTCAAAGCTCAACCACTGCTACCTCAACAGTTGTTGACCAAAGTAGCCCCTTAACCACTGCTTCCACATCATCAAGCACTGTTGATAAAAGTCCTCAAACAGTGGATCAAAGTCAGCATGTGTCCACACCTTTACCCCCTATGCCACCACCTTTTGAAGCCACTGCTGGGTCATCAAAGTCACTAGCAGTGGTTGGCTCAGATGATACATATCTGCAGCCTTTACCACTCAATGCCATTATTCCATACCAAGGAGAACTCATCTTCCTGAAATCTCATCCACCAGATCAAATTATTGGCAACATCAATGAAGGGGTGCTCACAAGAAGTCAATCCCAAAATATTTGTCTTTTTGCTGGTTTTCTATCACTCCATCTGCCAGTCAAGTACCAAGAGGCGCTGAAAGACAACAGCTGGGTAGAAGCCATGCAAGAGGAGCTCCAACAGTTTAGAAGACAACAAGTATGGGAGCTTGCTCCATTGCCAGAGGGTGTAAGTCCTATTGGCACAAAATGGGTCTTCAAAAATAAAACTGATGAAAGGGGTATTGTTGTCAAGAATAAAGCCAGGCTTGTGGTTCAAGGTTTCAGACAAGAAGAGGGCATTGACTATGATGAAACTTTTGCCCCTGTTGCAAGACTTGAAGCAATCAGACTATTTTTGGCCTTTGCTGTCAACCACAACATCAAGGTGTACCAAATGGACACTAAATGTGCATTTCTCTATGGTAAGATTCAAGAAAAGGTATATGTTTGTCAACCTCCAGGTTTTGAGGATCCATTTAATCCAGATCATGTCTACAAGCTAAATAAAGCTTTGTATGGCCTGAAACAAGCACCAAGAGCCTGGTATGAAACTCTGTCCACCTTTCTACTTTCCATTGGGTTCACAAGAGGAAGAATAGATAAAACATTGTTTTTAAAATGGAGAGGAAAGGATTTGATGATTGTCCAAATTTATGTGGATGACATCATTATTGGAAGCACATGTAATAAAATGTGTGAAGAGTTCAGGCAACTCATGACAGCTGAGTTTGAAATGAGTGCAATGGGTGAACTCCAGTGCTTTCTTGGTATCCAAGTAAGGCAGCTGCAAAATAGCACTTTCATCCATTAAGGCAAATATGCCAAAGAACTTTTAAAGAAATTTGACATGGATGATTGTAAGCCATGCAGTACACCCATTGCAACCAATAAACTAGTCATGTCTGATGAAAAGGATGATTTGGTTGATCAGACCTTATATAGAAGCATGATTGGGTCTTTATTGTACCTAACTGCATCTAGGCCAGATATCATGTTTGCAACATGTGTCTGTGCAAGATCCCAATCAGCCCCTAGAAAGTCAAACCTTATTGCTGTAAAAAGGATTTCAGATACCTAAAAGGTGCTCCCACACTTGGTATTTGGTATCCAGCTGATGGTAAAATTGAGCTTTCAAGTTTCTCAAATAGTGACTTTGCTGGATGTGACAAGACAAAGAAGTCCACTTCAGGAGGGTGCCAATTCCTAGGCAATTGCTTAGTGTCTGGGCAAAGCAAAAAGCAAGCAGCTGTTTCCACATCGACAGTTGAGGCAGAATATATAGCTGCTGCAAGCTGTACAGCCCAACTGCTCTGGCTTCAAAATCAGTTGCTGGATTTTGGTATCACTGCCTTGAAGACACCACTCATGTTGGACAGCCTGGCAGCAGAAAATATCATCAAAAATCCAGTTTCTCATTCAACCACCAAACACATCGACATCAAGACATCACTTTGTGAGGGATTGCTATGAAAAAGGTTTGATTTCTCTGCATCATGTTCCAACTAAGGATCAACTGGCAGATGTGCTGACCAAAGCATTAGACACATCCACCTTTGAAAGCTTGATATCTAGGATTGGCATGCTAAACATGGAATAACAGGCAAAATCCTGTTTTTCTATGAATAAAAGCATTAAAATGTTTTCAGAAATCAAAAACCCATCCTTAAAAATAGCTAAAAATGAATTTTTCATTAAATCCTTAAAAGTCTGCCATAACCACTGATGAGTTCAAAAGTCTGTTCTACTTCAAAAGTCTGTCCACTGCTAAAAGTCATCCCCTGTTCCCATATTCCTTGATAAGCACTATTGTTCAAAATCAGTGTTGTATCCACTGATGTGCTATCCACTGATAGTAAAAATCATCGACTGTCCTCATTACCGTTGCAACCACTGCCTTCATCAGTAGTTTTCATAAAAGTACTGTCCTTCGCTTCATCAGGGGATGGCACGTGGACAGTACATAGTGGTCAGACCTTTTGTAACCGCTACCATGTCAACATTCACTTTTCCTCCATAAAACCCCCCTTTAAAAATCCCAAACAGGATTTTACTGTCGAATTGAATTCATAAAAATTCTCTTCTCAAAGCAGTTTTCATCTCATTCTCTCAAATTCCTTCACAACCTTCTTTGATTGTCTTCTTCAAAATGACTAAATCGAAGCCCTCCGCAAAATCCTCTTCAAAATCATCTTCCAAAGAAGCCTCTCAAAAGGCTAAACCTATCGAAATCCCACATAAAACATCTCACAATCTTCTGGGTCTTCTCACAAAACCCGGCACCACCGATGCTTTCGACTCTATCATTGATATCATCTCTGCATCAAAGTACAAAACTTTGTGGATAGCAGATGCACCAATTTATTTGACGACCCAAAGAGAGTTTTGGAAAAAATGCAACCCTTGAAAAACAAGGTGAGACTGTCACTACCATTAACTCTTCTCTAAAGGGTAAAGCTGTCAAAATCACACCACAATCCATCTCGGAAGTCTTTGAACTCAATGATCAGGAAGGTAAAAAATCTTTTCCAAAAAATGAGTTAAAAATTGACTTCATTGAAAGAGGGTATGCAGACACAATGATGAAGAGGGATACCTTACAAAAAAGTTTCTTCCCTCCTGCAACAAGATTTTTATTTCATGCCCTCCTAATGTGTGTTTCAAATAAAACCACTGCTTTTAATGAAATACCATTAAAGATTCAAAATCTGGGATATGCTATTCTTCAAAAAGAAGATTTTAATTATTCCCAGGAATCTTTAATGATCTGGTTAAAAATGTTAAAACAAAATCATTCTTACTGTTTCCAAGATTTCTAAGTTATTATTTTGAAAAGAAATTCAGTAAGGATGATATTTTTGCAATAAACCAAGGTGACTATCTTCAAATGCACAGCTTAACTGCTGAAACTTTTACTAGAATGTCAACACCTTGCAAAACACAAGCAGAGGTGCCTGAGCAGAATTTAGCAGCTACCACTGCTCCTCAGGTATCTGCTGCTGAGCCACTGCTCAAGGTGATCAAAGTGGCAGAACAACTGCTTTGAAACCCACACCTACAATTCCCAAAAGGCCAAAACAAAAGAAAATTCAAAAACCCCCAAACCTACCAAAAAGGCAACTCTGGAGGATGAGATACCAGATCAACTGCCAGTGACAGCACAAAAGTCACAAGAAACCACTGCTGCTACTTCCTCACAGCAGTTGGTAGAAATATCTCAACCCATGGCTGAAACTCCTCCTGCTTCTTCTCAAAAAGAACAGGTTGTACAAATAGGGACACCACAATATGATGCTCTGGAATCACTTGCTTCCATCATCCACAGCCCAATGCCCGGGGCAAATTCTCTTTCTACACCTACCCTCACATCCACAATTCCACCAAATACAAAGATTCTGTTGGATGCAATTGATTTGAACCAGGCACAAACCTGTCCTTCTCAATCACCTGTTCATGAGAATATGCCTCAACAAATAACTGGGCCTGATGTATCAATCCTTGCTAACCCACCAACACAACCTGAGGAGGTTACACCTCTTGAGTTACAGGTAACTCTTGGTGGTAATCCAAGTGAAGCAGCCACTACAAGTGTCGAACCCACTAGTATACACCTTGGACAGTGGTTACATCAATAAGACTTCCTTGGAGGCAATTCCTTCCATAGCACCGCTGACATCCACCAGTGGATTCGTTTTGACCACTGGCAACATCAAAAGGTTGTCAAGTGTTGAAGGAAGAAGACCCCAGTACCAAGAAAAAGGGGCATCAGTGGTTAATGTTTGGAGTACACTCCCTATGTCAACCACTGATAAAATCACTGCTAGTGGGAAATCAGATGATCCCATTAAATTGGGTGATGGTTTAAAGTACTAGGAATTGACGGCCAGAGTCGAAAAACTAGGTACTTCTGCTGTAGAAATCAAAGAAATGCTGCATCATTTGTTGACAGTACAAAAGGTGCAATCCACTGTTGTTCCACCTCAAGCACCTGCTCCACCACAAGCACCTGCTACAAATGAGCTATGGAACCTCTTTCAACCTTTTCTCCAACAACAAAAACAAATGGCTGATCAGCAACATGAGATACATGTACAAAAGTTGAGAAACACCATGGAGTCTAGGTTCAAGAACACACAAGCAGATATTAGGGCACTCAAGGCCCACATATTGAAAACCACTGGCACTGCTCCTCCAACTGTTCTATTTATTGATCAACTGCCCCCAGATAATGCCAAAAAGGGGGAGAAAATTCAGGAGTGGAAAAAGAAGGGTATAGATGATGGGTTGTATGTTGAACCTGAAAAGGATGCTATGACCAGAAACATTCCCTTGCCAGATGGTAGTGAAAAGGTTGATGTTACCCAAAATGCACTTGATGAAGCTGTAGCAAGTGTAAAAAGGGACAGAGCGGCAAAGGATATGTCAAGGTGGAATGAGGAGAAAAGAGCTTACATGGAGCTGAATGCGCAGGGGTGTTCTGGGCTAAAGGATGCTCAAAATCCTGTGCCAAAAAGAAATCCTACTAGAAAAGTAAGGGAACCCAAGTCCACACCATCCAGATTCACAAAGCATACTCCAAAACCACTGTCCAAAAGCACCCAACATCAAACCTCCACCCAAACAGTTGTTGTAACTCCTGCTGTATCAACATCTGCTGGTACTCTAGTTGTTTCAACATATGCTATCACTTCAACACACACCACTTCAACACACACCACAACCACTGCCTTACCACCATCACCACCAAAAAACAACATCACCACCATCTCCTCCTGCAACATCTGTTGTAATGACAACAGTGGTTGAAACACCAGTTGTTTCAACAACTGTTAGTCAATCACAAACCACTGTCACTCAATTCACCACCACTGATCCACCCAAAACATCACTTGTCACAATTCCAAAACCCATTCCTCTCTCTTTAGTTCAAATCCAAAAGCCATTACCTCCTGCAGGTATTCAATTTCCTCTGGAACTCATAGCAGTTAGAGAAGAAATCAAATCGTTCTATTATGAGGATGACCCTGCTAAAAGGAGTTTGCCATCAGTTGAAGGATATCCCAGGCCTAACAATATTGATGAATATTTGGAAATCAAGGCTAAGCAAGCAGAGGATATCTCAAAAAGAAATACATAAGGGAAATCTGATGGAGAAATTCAGTAGAACTATCAATACTTGCTTAGACAAGTCAGATCCCTAGAGCAATTTGCAAAAAATGTGTGTCAACAAATCTCAGAGAGAGCAGATGAAACTCTGAGAAAAGACAACACTGAAAGCATCATGGCTACCAAGAAGTACAAGGGGGAGAAACACATGTACAAAGACTGGACCATTCCTGAGCTTAAAAGTGAGGCAGCCAGGATTCAAGAAATGATCAAGAATAAGGTCAAGCATACTCCTCCTGAAAAATTCAAAAAGAATATTGCTGACAAAGCTTTAGAGTTGAAGAAAATGAAAGAGGAGCTGGTAGCAGCTGACTATGGGTCAAAGAATTCTGTGTCAAAGTGGAGAGAAGACAGGGTCAGGGCCACCTACAAAAGGTTGGAGGAACTTAGAAAGAAAGATCCAAAAGTTCCACAGAAACCTGACTATTCCAAAGCAGAGGTCTCAACAAGACCGCCAAAGCTGCAAGTCAAAAGAACCACTGCTTCAGCTGGTGCTGCCATATACAAAAGAAGGAATCAAAACCAATTGGGTGCTGAAGCAATCCAAGAATTAATGGCTGGTGATGACCTTGTAAAAGAGGGCATTAAGAAAATGATTAAAGAAGATTCTGTATTAGAACAATCTGCAAGTACTGCTCAGACAATTATGAATAGGCCTGCATCACCAAACACCTCATCCAATAAACATCTCCAAAGAAACCCACCAGGCTCAAAAGTACTAAAGTGGAAAACTGATAAACAGACCCACGTACTGACAATGTTCAAGTCTAGTGGAGAAGTGAAGAAATTAACAAGGGAACAAGCTCTTGGCCTGAGTCTTGAAGATTTGCAGGATCTCCTTGATCTTCCACTTAGCAGGGATGATGATGACACAGATGCCTTAACTTTTGAGTTACAACTCAAAGGGCAAATAAGGGAACTGTTGATGAGGCAATAAAGATCTACCAATAATGAAGAGTTTTGGCATTATCTGTTCCAGGGGGAGATTGTTGGGATTGAACCCTACCAAAGGAACAGATAATTAAAGCCAAAACTGGATCAGAGTAGTGGATCCAGAATAAGCAGATGTTATGCATACAAATCTCTCCCCTTGAAAGTGATTTCAACATCTGCTGACCTCCTATCTACTGATCATACAAACTGCTGACCTACAACTGCTGATCAAGTCAAAGACTGATGAAGAACTAAAGCCCTGCTGCCCAATCTACTGCCTTGAGTCAAGCACTGCTGATCATGACAAGTACTGCTGGGTTCACAGTAGTGGAAGGATGCAGCAGTAGTTTTGTTTACTTTATGTAATGAATTGTAATATCAGTAGTTAGCACAGCAGAGGTTGTTTAGATCAGAGGTTAGAGTTTGTTAGGAGGTTAAATGTCACTTTCATGGTGACGTCAGCTTAGATGCTTCAGTTGTTTGCTCGTGCCTATAAATAGAACAGTGCTCTGTACTGTTCTATTAGCTCTTTTACTATCTTCTTCCTGCAAGAACAAATACTGTGAGCTCAGGCTGAGGGGGAGTTTGTTGCATACTTGCAAAATTGTAATCGTTGTTTGAAAATAAATTCAATCATTCGGTTCAATGTTAAACTTGTATGTTAAAAGCATTTCTCCTGTTTGATTGTGAAAAGTTTGCTTCCATCTAAATTCCGCTGCACAACTCATTCATCTTCATCTTTATTCAAACGAAAAACACAATCAAAATCAAACTCAGATCCTAATAATCAATTGCCGTTCTCGTATATCATCAGCAGCTTTTAGACTTTCGTTCTCAGCCTTTAGATGTCCAATTTCTGCTTGTTGGTAATCAATAGTGGATTTTAACGTATTGATCTCCACTTGTTGCTTGATCACATCCCTCTTTGTAACGATCATGAACTGCGATTGTCTGTCAATCTGACCTGTAGCAGCTTGTAGTTGAGAAAATAAGAAATCTACCTTTTCGTCTTGCTGCATTTCAGAAAACTTTTTGGTTCGGCGTTCTGAGCTGTGCTGAGATGTAGTTGCTCGGATAACAGATGTCATTGTGCGCGCAGGTTTAGCTTGTGGTGTAATCGTTGGCGTTTCAATCGCAGATGTAGCCACAGTAGGTAGTTCCGTTGTTCTTAGAGGAGAAGACAATATAGCAGAAGTTTCGTCGCCGTGAGTCCAAAGTTTGGATTCATTTCTGCTTCGTGAACATGTTCATGTTGTGACACAGTTGGTTATACAGATGAAGCACCGATGTACTTCCTGTTCTTTTTCTTCCTACGAACAACAATTTGTTTCTTCTTTAAACGCTCTGTCTAATCCGACGTACCTTCCTAACCCCACGCTCGTCAAGATAGAACTCACATCCTGATTCTGGCGCATTATTGTCAGAATCAGAATCTTCTTCATCACCTCCAGTAGAACTAGTACCATGTGCACCAGCAGCAGATGCACTGTGACAACTCGAGTTTCCAAGATTCCAATTTCACATTTATCACACGTTTATTGTTGTTTAGTTGTTTATTTGCACAATTGATTGGTTGTGGAACTGTAACGTCTTGATACAATGAAGGGTATTGTGTGATTGTGCATGGTTATGTGTTAATTTTGAAAGATTTGACAAATGATTGAAAGTGGTGATGAAACTGTGAAATATACATCTTGTGCCTGTAATATGTAATTGATAATAATTGAGGGTGCATAGAGTGTTTAGTGAAACTTAAATCATACTTAACCCTAATCCCTTTTCACTAATCATTACACAAAACAAAGCACGTACTTTCGTTCTCTAATTCTCTGGCAATCATCATCTTAATCGTTGGCACAAGCTATTCATCACTTTCGATTCCACACTCTAACTAGAATAAATTCAAGGCAATTGTTTATTGATTGTTTGATTGTTCTCAATATTTGATTCTTGTGAATTCTTGTAAACCCTAGTTCTTCATATGATATTCTGTGATTATTGAATTGATTCTGAATTATTGTGATGATGATGATTAGTTGTATGCTTGATAGATCGTTCATGTAATGATTGTTGTTGTTGTTAATCATCGGTTGATTGTTTATGATTCTGCCATCTATATGAATGAAATTAGGGTTTCTTAGTTGCGATGATGAGAAAACGTAACTGTTCTGTTCTATTGATTCTGTGCAATGTTTCATGGAATTCACGCATGATTGATGTCTGAGTTTTAGAATGATACAAGGTCCGAAGATTTGTTTAAATGTTTGTCTGAGTTTTGTAATGAAAACATTAAGTCCGAGCTTTAAGCATGAAACTCATAATCCGACTTTTGAATAACAACATATATGTCCGACGTTTGCATAAGATATAAATGTCCGAACTTTTTATGTGGGAGAGCTTATGTCCGAATTTTGGTGAGGTGTGTGAGTCCGAATTTTACATAAGGGACAAGAGGGTCCGGCTTTTATATAAGGAACAATAGGTCCGAATTTTAATGATACACTCACCAAGGTCCGACTTTTATCATACATTGATATAGTCCGACCTTTCTACTTAGCACCTTATCCGAGTTTTAAAGGGAGGGGAGACTGTCCGACTTTTAAATTGATAATGGGTGTCCGAGTTTTGTAACAAATAGATCTCTCTTGTCATGGAGATCCTGTCCGAGTTTTGTTAAGGAGATGATGGTCCGATCTTCTAAAGATGTAAGGGGGTCCGAATCTTTAAGTGATGTATAACCTTGTGCGAGTTTTTGTTTGTTTAACCTTGTCCGACTTTTGTGTAACACAAGGAGGTCCGAACTTTAGTTATTATACAAGTCTGAATCCTGGTTGTTGATTCATGGTCCGAACTTTATAAGCAATGTGTAGTCTGAGCTTTGTTAATGTTATACAGTCCGAGTTTGTTGAATTGTTAGCAGAATCAAGTAAATATTGGATGAAAAACACTTATCCTGTCACCACTGTATGTGTGTTATTGCATGTGTATGTTACTGCATGATACTATTTGTTACTGGATACTGCATGTATGAACAATCTATGTGCATGACCTTCTGTACATAATTATCACACGAAACACAGCTGTTTGGACATCAAGGGGATGTAAACCCTAATTGAACGTAAACGCTTACATCGAATTTATGTGCAATGTACCTTAGGTCGTGTGTGACGGACTTAACCATTAATTGACACTAGAAGCAATAGCATACCGAGCAAACCAAGGTGAGTTCACACAGCCAAGGCATGGGGTTCCCAGGGTAGGAATGGGATTGATTTATTTATTTGTACTTCTTTAGATAATGGAACGTAGTGATATGATCCTCGGGTGAGGAAGGTGATTGGTTAAGATACTGCTAGACTAGTGATGCTTATAGAACTGATCTTCGCACACACGCCGGGGTTGGCTGCGATAATATGACTGATCTTCGCACACATGCCAGGGTTGGCTGCGATAATATGACTAATCTTTGCACACATGCCTAGGAAGGCTGCGAACTATACACTAAAACTTCGCACAGGTGCCGGGTGGCCGCGATACAAACATACCTAGTCTAGAATACTTGAGAATTTTCCCTAATCTTCGCATACATGCCTAGAGGGCTGCGATACGAACTAATACAATACATGACTTAAGGAACGAACACAGGGCTTACTATACTACTACAATTACTGAACTATTAACTGTGAACTCGCTCAACTAGTTGTTGACTCTCTGCTGCATGCCTTGCAGGACCTTATGTACTTATGGAGCTTGCACAGGAAGGAGCATGTCGTTGTGGAGCATGGATCGTGGATGTTATGTTAAACTTTATAACACTTGAACTTATTACTTACATTGGGTTTTCATACTTATGCTTCCGCTACACTTTGAAACTATAATTACGTTTTGAACACCTATCGTATTGAATGATTGGTTTGCATTTATTTTACTTGATATTAATTACATGTTCAATATGATTGGTGGCTTGATCCTGGTCATGTCACGCTCCCAGGCGGTGATACTCCGCAGGTGGATTTTGGGGGTGTGATAGATTGGTATCAGAGCCATTGGTTATAGAGAACTTGGTTTTAATATGGGAAAACGTTTTTATTAAAACCAGACTATAACCAGAACAGTGCTCTCAACGATCCACAACGACGCTTCGCTCCACGTGCAAGACTCAACATTCTAGGTAATAAGGTTTATGTTTATTGCCTACATGCTAGAATTACATAGAACTTTGCTCGTGGTATGCTTAGATTACATTACTTGCTATTCGATATTACATGAGAACACCTATGTGCTTACACTCTTCTGTCATCGCACTACTCACGAACCATTCTCACTTACGTTACATTTGCTATGAAGATCATGGCCGGATATATCAACATGACACAAGCCCAGTTGACGGCTCTCATTAACGAACGAATTGCTGCGGCACTTGCAGCCATACAAGCAGGAGGTAAACCCTGCAGTCGTAACTAGGATCTTTAGATCCTACACTCCTAAACCAACTCTTGTGTTTAACCTTGTCCTATTCTTATACACAATAGGTCAACACGCTCAGTCACCTGTTTACACCTTCAAAAACCTCAAGGAATGTCGACCTAGTACTTTCAGTGGAACTGAGAGAGTTGAAGACCTTCTCCATTGGTTCGAGAGGCTCGAAACTGAATTCGAGGTGCATGATTGCCCTGAGTCACGTAGAGTAAAGTTTGCTACTGGAACACTCGAAGGTGCTGCATTAACCTGGTGGGAAGCACAGGTTCAAATGTTAGGACTGGCAGCTGCTAATGCCACTCCCTGGAACGAGTTCAAGGACCTAATTAAGGAAGAGTTTTGCAGTCGAGAAGACATCCACAAACTAGAGGTAGAGTTCCTCAACCTACAGATGGTGGGGTCTGAAATTGAAGCTTATACGAGGAGATCAAACGAATTAGCCACATTTTGTTCCACTATGGTAGACCCCCCAACCAAACGCATCGAACTGTATCTCAAGGGTCTGGTGCCCGAAATCCAGAGTCATATGACCGCAGCTAATCTTGGCACTATCCAGCAAGTCACTAGGCTTGCTCATCATCTCACAGACCAGGCTGTAGGACAGAACAAACTACCGAAACGTGTCAAAACTGATACTGCATGTGCTTCTAGTGATAACAAACGCAAGTGGGATGAAAGCCTGAGCAAGGAATTAATTTTGGTCCAGCCTCTGGCGCAGCAGCAAGAGATAGATGACTACCAGAGCCCCAGACAGCAGTTTTCTAATAGTCATGGGCAGAAAAGATATCGAGGAATTCACCCATGGTGCAATAATTGTAACAGACACCACGGTGGTCAGTGCAACAAGGGTCGTTGCCAGCGGTGTCTCAAGATTGGTCATGAAGCTAAGGATTGTCGAAACTCACGTCCTGTAACTCAAGAACAACAACGACCGCCTCAATCTTCACAGAACCAGCAACTGCAACTACCAGCTCCACAGAACACACAGCAGCAGCCACACCATGGAAACCGGGGATGTTTCCAGTGTGGGGCTGAAGGTCATTTTAAACGCGATTGCCCTCAATTAAACCAGGACCAGACTCAGAACCACGACCATGGAAATAGGGACGACAACGGGGATAGCGTTGGGGGAAGCAATGGAAACAATGACGCCGAGGCAGCGTGTACATGATTGGTCAGGGTGACGCAAGGAACGATCTTATCGTAATAATGGGTAAGTTTCTTCTTGTCGACTTCTATGTTACTATATTGTCTGATTCGGGTGTGAATACCAATTATATGTCTTTGAAAGTTAGTCGAATGTTAAAACGTACACCAACTCCCTTGAACACCCAACGTGTCGTAGTGTTAGTTAATGGTAAAGGTCTAGAGGCCGTACATAGTTCAGGGTTGTAATCTTATCCTCGCTGGGTAGACGTTCCCTATCGACTTCATTCCTATAGTCTGGACAGCACCTACACCTCGTGCACCGTATCGCTTAGCTCCATCCGAATTGGAAGAACTATCGACGCAGCTACAAGAACTCTTGGATAAGGGATTTATCCGACCTATCTTTTCGCCTTGGGGAGCTCCAGTGTTATTTGTGAAAAAGAAGGACGGTACATTCAGGATGTGCATAGACTACCGGGAACTCAACAGGGTGACGGTGAAGAATCGTTATCCTCTTCCACGAATTGACAACTTATTCGACCAGTTGCAAGGGTCGTGCTACTACTCCAAGATAGACTCGAGGTCAGGTTACCATAAGCTGAGAGTCCGGGATGAGGACGTCTCCAAAACCGCATTCAGAACTCGCTACGGCCACTACGAGCATCTTATCATGCCGTTCAGGTTAACGAACGCGCCTGCCGTATTTATGGATCTTATGAACAGGGTGTGTAAACCCTATCTTGACAAGTTCGTCATTGTCTTCATCGACGACATTCTGATCTACTCCAAGAGTCAGGAGGAACACGAGCAGCACTTACGTCTTATCTTAGAACTTCTTCGAAAGGAGCAATTGTGCGCCAAGTTTTCAAAATGCGACTTCTGGCTTCATGAAGTCCACTTTCTAGGCCACGTGGTGAACAAGGGTGGGATTCATGTTGATCCATCTAAGGTAGATTCGATCAGGAACTGGCCTGCACCGCGTACACCAACGGAAATACGCCAATTCTTGGGTTTGGCAGATTACTACAGACGATTCATTAAAGACTTTTGAAAGATTGCACCGCCGCTTACAATGTTGACACAGAAGGGTGTCACCTACCGTTGGGGAGATTCCCAGGAAACCGCTTTTCAGTACTTAAAGGATAGGCTACGCAGCGCACCTATTCTCTCATTGCCAGAGGGCACAGACGATTTTGTGGTCTATTGTGACGCATCGATACAGGGGCTTGGTTGGGTATTGATGCAGCGGGATAAAGTTATTGCCTACGCTTCGCGACAACTCAAAGTTCATGAACGGAACTACACGACGCACGATTTAGAGCTGGGAGCTGTTGTTTTCGCGCTCAAGATATGGCGACACTACCTGTACGGTACCAAGTGCACTATCTACACCGATCACAGGAGTCTCGAGCATATTTTCAAGCAGAAGGAATTGAACATGCGTCAACGACGATGGGTTGAACTACTTAACGATTATGAATGCGCCATCAAGTACCATCCAGGCAAGGCCAATGTTGTGTACGAGCTTTGCAGCTCACTATTCAGTCTGATCTTCCTGCACAGATACGTGATGCTCAGGTGGAAGCATTGAAATCAAAAAACGTAAAGGCTGAAGCTTTAGGTGGTTCGAGGCAACGATTAGAACAGAGGAAGACGGCGCCTACTATGTAACAGGGCGTATAGGGGTACCACTATACGGCGGTTTACCAGAACTTGTGATGGATGAAGCTCATAAGTCTCGCTACTCGATACATCCAGGCTCGGATAAAACGTATCACGACATCAGAACTACGTATTGGTGGCCTAGCATGAAGGCCCACATCGCTACCTATGTCAGCAAGTGTCTAACCTGTGCAAGAGTCAAGGCAGAGTATCAGAAACCAGCAGGCTTACTTCAGCAACCAAAGATACCACAGTGGAAATGGGAGGAAATTTCCATGGATTTTGTTACAAGCCTACCTAGATCTCAGCGTGGGAACGATACTATTTGGGTGATCGTGGATCGACTCACCAAGTCTGCTCATTTCCTGGCAATCAAAGAAACAGACAAGTTTTCCACACTAGCAGATATATACTTGGAAGAAGTAGTCTCAAGGCACGGGGTGCCCACCTCTATCATTTCGGATCGCGATGCATGATTCACGTCAGAACTATGGCAAGCAATGCATAAGGCTTTTGGCTCTCGGTTAGATATGAGCACGGCTTACCACCCTCAGACGGATGGGCAGTCTGAACGCACTATTCAAACTCTAGAAGGCATGCTTCGGGCATGTGTTATCGATTTCGGCAACAGCTGGGAAAAGCATCTCCCGTTAGTGGAGTTTTCGTACAATAACAGTTACCACACCAGCATACAAGCCGCTCCATTTGAGGCATTGTACGGGCGTAAATGCCGGTCACCTCTCTGTTGGGCAGAGGTGGGGGGATAGTCAGATTACAGGTCCAGAAATGGTAGTTGACGCTACTGAACGAATAGCGCAAATACGACAACGCATGGCGGCAGCACGCGACCGTCAGAAAAGCTACGCGGATAAGCGTAGGAAGCCATTGGAATTTCAGGTCGGGGACCGGGTTTTACTCAAAGTCTCACCCTGGAAGCGTGTGGTTCGATTTGGTAAACGAGGCAAGCTCAATCCACGGTACGTTGGACCGTTCGAAATCCTTGAAAGAATAGGCAAGGTAGCCTACAGACTAAACCTACCAGCTGAACTCGGTGCAGTTCACAACGTTTTCCACGTGTCGAATCTGAAGAAATGTCTGTCAGATGAGACCCTCATAGTTCCTTTTAAGGAACTCACTATCGGCGAGCGGTTGCAGTTCATCGAGGAACCAGTTGAAATCACGGACCGGGATGTCAAGGTCCTCAAGAACACTAGAATACCTCTTGTTCGGGTTCGTTGGAACTCCCGTCGTGGCCCAGAGTACACCTGGGAACGAGAAGATCAAATGGAACTCAAGTATCCCCAGTTATTCGAAAACCGTGCAACTACTACTGAGGCTAAAGCTACTACAGCAGAATTTCAGGACGAAATTCAAAATCAACGGGGGGATGATGTGACACCCCAGGAAAACCAGTAAACGATACAACTTACCTAGCTTCCTCAGTAACCGCATGCTAAATTTCGGGACGAAATTTCTTTCAAGTTGGGGATAATGTGACAACTCGAGTTTCCAAGATTCCAATTTCACATTTATCGCACGTTTATTGTTGTTTAGTTGTTTATTTGCACAATTGATTGGTTGTGGAACTGTAACGTCTTGATACAATGAAGGGTATTGTGTGATTGTGCATGGTTATGTGTTAATTTTGAAAGATTTGACAAATGATTGAAAGTGGTGATGAAACTGTGAAATATGTGACAACTCGAAATTTGGAACCTTTCGTGTAACGTTATGTGATTAGTTGACATGATTGGTGTAATGATATATGTGTGAACATCTTATGTGAACTATATATTATGTTTATGTGTATGTGTGAATGTATATGAATCGAGACAACAAGGACCCGACTCGAGACCATGTGGTCCCGAGTGAACAGTAACCGGTTGGGCCATTTGGGCCGTAAACCCCTTCAGCCGATTTGTAAACCCATTAGGGTGAACCATGTGGAACTAGTATATATACCACACTCATGGCCACATTTACCATTCTTATACGGAACAAAAAGCATTCTGAAACGTCGTTCACTATCAATTACAAACCATAAACAAAGGTCTTTAAACAAAGCACAATATTGTTAAACATTAATCTGACGGTCACACTAGAAGTCAGTAAATGTTGAAAGAGTTCTAGTTTATAAAACATTTCAAAACATTAAATTATCATCACATTCTTTATATAACATACTTTACCTTTAACCTTTATCACTAAGGTGACATTCACTAGAGGTGATCACATTACCCGTCTCGTAGATCTATACAACTACTGCTAACCTTGGGGGTCATTACCTAATACTTGCTGCCCCGGAAGGAGTTTCCTATACCACAACCTATACATGCACCCCCCCGAAGGTAACTAACTGCTTATACTAGCAACCTTAAAGGTAACAACCTATACTTTCTCCACAAGTGCTAGGTTCTCGACCATGGACCACTTGACATACCTTGCGGTCCCGAAAGTATCTACCATGATTCATTTCTTTATCATATCTTTTTTTTTCTTTATTAATCATTATAAGTATATCAACATGTGTTTCTATTAAACTTTTCTTACTTTATCAACAACATTAATTAATTGAAAACGTTTGTGGCTAGAACTAGAAGTAAAAAATGTTCCTTAAACCATTCACTTCTATATTATTGAAACTTTACTTTCCAAGTATACACATCCCTTAAAATTGTATAAAAAACGGTCAAGTTAACTACTCGCATGTGATACTATGCTTTACTTCACTGTATTTCTAAAGGATCGTAAAATTCGGAAATTAAGTCAAATATTGTCAAAGTTGCATATGCGAAAAGTAAGTTATTCGCTCAAGTGTTCACGCGAAAATCCTACATGCAAAAACTATGTTCCAAGCAAAATGTGAAGTGGCACGAGAAGTAGGGTTTCACTTGGGGTCAAGTGATAACTAAACTAAGTGAATTATATTCATGTGGAAAGCCCTACTAAACAAAATGCTATACTATACGTTCGGAAAGTTAACAGATGAAATGTGTAATTTCACGTGAAAAAACCACACAATAAGCATCAAGTGAGATGTTCATGTTCCTTCAGAGAAACCCTAATTCGACATGAATTGGCGGCTACGAAGGTTAATATATGAAAATACATGAAGATGCCAACTTTATGCATCCAAGTGAATCGAAATAGTTCTCTCTCAATTTCTAATGCATAGAGGTTCACGTAAACTTAGTCTTTCATGTAAAACTTTACCTTTGAAACCAAGAACCGAGCTCAAGTCAGCTTAAACTTCCCTCTTTTTTCTTGTAACTCGTTTCTATTATACTTGTGGATGTTAGAATCACAACGATGACTCTATTCTTGTGTGAAAACCGTGACCCTAGGATCAAAGCTTGTGAAAATGGAGTTCTCTCTCTCTCTCTTTGAACCTCTTTATCTCTCTAACTCCAAATGAAAAACTTCCAAATGACACTATGAAGAGGCTATGGCACTCCTTTCCCTTGGTAGGGTTTTAACAATGTTTACCAATATGCCATTTAAGGGCCTTTATAAATTCATGCACAATAGGCTTTTCTTATTACATATCCAATAAATTATCAAGTCGATAAATTACTTAAACTTTGGGGTGTTACAAAAGAAGAGAAGTAAGATGATAACGATGAGAATGTTTTTTGTATATTGAATAATATGAATCTCTTTATATAAAGATGTTACAAGATGGTAATTATGAAACTAACAAACTAATATCGATAACAACTGTAAGTTGCCTTTGAAGTATAATTTTAAAATTAAAATATATATCTGATATATCTTAATGTGTGTGGTTTTGGTACAGGTAAATCGGCATGGTCGTATGTGACTGGTTTCGAGTAATCGATAGGTCTCACCCAAAGCTATATTTGTCTCATATACATATTACCCACCCTGAATGTAATGTTAATGTGTGTGAGTTATTTTCCATCCTGCATTTCTAAGATGGAGTACTAGAAATATTAACAGATAATGTAATTTAAACCACCAAACAAACAACATGAGACACTCACTTCCTATCTACAGCTGACCATATGTTTGGTACAGTTCTAATCTTGCATCTGATTGTAAGTTCTATGATATATGTACGGGATATCCAATACTCATTATTCACCGGGTTCACTGTTATATTTGAAAATATCAAGTATACATGTTATAACCGTACGTGTTTAAGAATTATCTGTCTTGTTTACCATCACCTAAAATTCGATTTTAAACTTAAACTCAAATCCAACTTTATATATCAAGTACCCAACTACAATTCTAACAGTTGCCTATATTCATAATTTCAAGTTTCTAACAACTTTTTAAGTATTACTCATTAAAAATTTAAATAATATAATATATTGCTATAACTGAAAGAAGGGGTAACATCCCGCCAACAAAAGAGCCTGAGGCAAATGATACAAACCACCGCACCATATATGGGAAAGGAATCTGAACCAAGGTATGAGGTTTATCATATTAAGACAAGGCCGTAAAGCTGGTCCAAATAGGACGACATTATGATAGTATCTGAGCTTGTTAGGGCCACATATTTCCCCACAAGACGGTCCAAGTCACAATTCACAATTGGTTTCCTTAAAAAAATGGTGACCACAAATCAGTATCTTGAAAATGACCCTGAGGGTGACCAAAATGTTGTGTTAAACTGTTAATAAAAATTTAAGACTATTAATAGATCTTTATTGAACGTTGTGTACTGATTCTTCTGGTTGTCAAAAAAGTCCCCTCTCTCTACGGTGATACTGTTCTTCTTTTCTTTTTTTTTTTTTTTTTTTTTTTTTTTTCTTTTTAAGGAAAACTTCACTAGAAAACACCAACTCGAAAACCAAGCGGCCAACCCCAACTTACATATACTTACATATTCACAAATTTACACCAAAGACTCCCATGTAACGTTCCTATTCTTCGATCTATTTTTATACCATAAAAAACCTAAAGATATGATTTCGCTGAAAATATCGTTGATGTTAACGGTCTTACCCGAGAAAACCAAATCATTCCTAGCTTTCCAAATACTCCAACACGCGAGAATAACGATACCATGATACGCTACCTTCGGCTGACCTTCCAACCCACACCAGTTGTGCGCCTCCAAAATATCCCTGAACGAAAATGCGATAAGAAAAGTAGTCTTGTACCAGGCTTGGATCTTCTGCCAAATCACCGTCGAAACACTGCATGATGTGAATAAATGATCGACCGATTCAACCCCCATATTACATAAAGAAGATTATCGTGAAACAAGAAAACTAAGTCTAAACGAGGTGTAGCGAGACAATCAATCATAAAAAAGGTTCACGTAGAAAACTAAGAACATTCACTTGAAAACTAAGTCTAAACACGGTGTAGCGAGACACGTAAATATTACTCCACACCCCTTTATAGGACCCACGCTTTGTAGCGAGACAATCAATCATAAAAAAAGGGGTAAATTGAACATTATTATGAAACAAGAAAACTAAGTCTAAACGATAACAAAACCAAAGTAACAAATAAATAGAATAATATATATCAACAAATCATACCCGGTAAATCCCACCAATAGCAAAGCTATTAGTAGGGTTTGGGGATGGTGAGATTACCTCTATCCATAAGGGTAGAGAGGCTGCTTCCAGAAAAACCCCCAACACCAAAGACCGATAGTAGACAAGCGAGAAACTAAAAAAGTCCAGAATCAGAGAGTTACTAAATAACAAAAGAAGTGTTGGAAAGGTAACATAGTGAAATAGAACAGATATTTCAATTCACAAGACTCCTACTAAGCGTATATGAAAAAGAAAAAAAATTCCGCCTAGACCATAAGGAAAACTAAGCCTTTAACCCACTGCTCAGACCTAGACCTAAAGAACCTACTCCTAAAAGTCCTTAACCTTATTCCCACGTCTCCATAAACCCCTATCCTAACCATGTCCTCAGAGAGGTGTAACTCGAGCAAATCTTTCTTGATCCGCTCATCCCAGGTCATCTTGGGCCAACTTCGACTCCTCCTCCCTTCCACAGTTAAGCCTTCTACTGCTCTAACTTACGTTGTCAACTGTCTCCTCTTCACATGCCCAAAGAATCTCAATCTTCCCTCTTTTATCTGGTCTAACCTTGTGTGCCCGCACATCCACCTTAACATCCTCATTTCTTGTGACAACCCTCACAATTACAGGTATCCGTACATTTAATTAATCTTAATTATGTGCTTAATGACTGTGCTTGATTACAACTGACAATTTAAACTGCTTTATGATTTTGGTATCATACATACATATGCATCATATCTCATACTGTCACTCCATATAATACACACAAACATTAGTGACATACTTGATGCGCAAAGCACAGTTAGCACACTGAACGGATAATTCAGAAACATGCTGACAATGCCAGCACATGACAGACTATGTTTTAAGGCCCAGTATGAGCCAGGGATAAGGTACTACACTAGTATGGAGTGGAAGGAAGTGAGGACCATAAAACTGCGTCACTAGGTGATAGTTATAGTGTCGGGAAGTACCTAAAACACACTTTAAGTGCAGAATTCTGCATTTATTAATAAAATTCGGCATTGTAAGACACTAGTAAAGTGCAAAAATATGGCAGAATGGTCCTGTATACTTTCCTAAGTGCCGGGGATTAATTGTGTTACAAAAATATGTATAAAAGACGCTTTAAGGAATAATTAAACACTTTAACGAAATAGTATATAACTGGATAACCGGACATTACCCGGGACACCAAATTTTTGCCAAATACATTGTTTATTTATTTCTTGGCTAGTCGTGATCCCCGAACACTCTAACACCCACTAAATATCAAATAAATAACATATATGAGTGCATACTTGAATTCTAACTAGTGATTACCATTTAGTTGCAAATTTTACATCCACCCCCCCCCCCCCTTAACCGATTCGGTCACAAGGACCATCAGCACCATACCTAGATCTTGTGCAAGATTATATTTCCTTATTTTATTAGATAGTTTTCTTGTGAGGATGGCCAACTTATGTGAAAATATCTTATAAAAGCATGGCCAAGATCACTACACCCTACTTCTCATCATCACCTCACTCTCACTCCCCACACCCTCCTCCTTCTCGGCTCCCCTCAACCGCCACCATCACCACCACATAACCACCATCTTCATCAAAGTTTCAAGTCTCATTCAAGCATATAAGGTGATTCAAGGAGGCTTGTATCTTGTGGAACTTCAAGGAGCTTCTTTCACTTGCTTTTCACCATCATCTTCTCCATCTTTTCACTAGAGATTCTTCCCTAGCTATAAGCTAGTAGTAAGTCTTTGTTACACCTTGTTTCATCTCGTTTCTATAATCAAAAGATGTAGTATGATAAGTATGTTCAAAACACTAAAGAAACAAGAACAAGAATAATGAACATGAAGCTTTACATATAAAAGTTACATGAAGATGAAATGTGACTAATAGGATGTTGTTATGAGTATGTTGTTAATTTTATGATGATGCTTGGTTGTGTGATGTTAATCACCATGTGGATCTTGTTAAATAATATTTAGTAATATGGTTTAACAAGATTAGAAGGTGGTTATGTGCTACATAAAATAACCACCTTCTAGCTAAAGATAAACTTGATAAGAATGATTTTTCCATGAAATATAACTAAACTAGTGAGTTGATGATTTTGTAATCCAAGAGTTACAAAAGGTTTTTGTAAAGAAACCAAGTTAGAGAAGCGGTTTTTGGAAAATCATAACTATTACAAACACTTACACTATTTTTAGAAATAAGACAAGTATGAGAATGTTTTATTTACAAGAAGAGTTCAAAGGGGTTATTTTTGTAAAAATTATTTACAAGTTGTAAACACTAAATACTTTCAAGAAAATGATTTTTAAAGAAATAAATACGCTTCGGAAGGTAACTAAGTCTACTAAAAGCTTTACCAAATTACTTCGCGTTTTTGAAATATATCAAGTTCATGATTAGTGTGTAACCCATATACTTTTGCTCTTGGTAATGTAAAGATTGATTGTTGAGATGATTGTTGATTGATTTTAAAAAGAAAATGATATGCTAGTAAGCATGGCACCTCCGTTTTTAGGGGAAACTCTGGCGAAATTTTCTAAAAATTCCAAGACTTGAAAATATTTTTCCAAGCAAATGTTACAAGTATATTTTATAACTGGTGTTTTGAATATGAACTTCGCCATAATTTTTGTAACAAAATACAAGTGTCGGAGGAGGTTGATTCTCTTAAATAAAATGGATAAATATATATTTAGAATATATATTTTTATACTAAAACGCTTGTGTGATTATTTGGTTATTTTGCGAACTAGTTATATTATTCAGGGCAAAATGATGTAACTTAGCAAAATGCCATCACGTTTTATAATTCCGGAAATACAATTACGAATATATTTTGGAAAGATATTATTTGGACACAAAGAACGAAAATATATTATTTTTGGGAAAAATACATATATTTTGGGAATACATTATTTTCGACAAAAATATATTATTTTCGGAACCACCAAAAAAAATACATGTATAAATACGCTCATCCTTGGGAAGGAAATACACATATAAAATACTTGAGAAGTATGAACACGACATAGTTGCCTAACTATTATTCCGAAATTCTAAAAATAAAACTTAAGTTAAAATAATTATCATTATTTTAACAAGAAGTTAAGACTTGGAACAATAACAAAGAAACGTAACTCAAACCCAAAATACAAAAGCAAGGCACGGCCCGTTCGTCTAATAGACATTAGTACGTTGTAGGTCGTCAGGAAGCTGGTCAAGTTTGAGTTGACGTTACGATACAGTGTTGTAGGTCGTCAGGCAGCTGGTCAACTTTGAGTTGACGTTACGATACAGGAGACGCACTTCAATGAGTTCATGTCCCCCTTTTCTCTTAACTGTTTCCAGTTTTATACTTCGGGGGTGGAATACATGTTACAACTTTTACAGACATTTTTATACATGGTGTGGTTAGCTTAAGGAGGGTTTACTACTTAGATCATGTGAGTGGTGGGTTCAACACTTAAGGCCATTAATCCTCGTCGTAGGACCGAGGGACATGAGTGATAGATCTATTTGGGTGTAGCGAGCCCACACCCGTGAGGCCGGGGCGGCCCATAGTGGTGACTATGTCTTCTAGCCGGAAGCCCAGTACAAATATGCTAGATTTGAGTACTTCCTGCACCATTTCACACATACCGGTGGCTTTGCATCCCATTGGTGATCTCTTTTTCCTTATTGCTACATACCAGGGACTTTCATACATACTACATACACTGTTTACAAAGGTTTATACATACTCACATACACATGAACTCGCTCAACTTTTGTTGATTTTTCAAACTACATGTATTTCAGGGAATTGAACGGATCTGGCAGGTGATGCACGTTAAGCTGGGTATTAAATAAAGATGTCATCCAGGGGTGTAGGGTTTGAGAGGTGTAACCCTTGCCTGGACGGGTCACATGTCTCCAAACCCCGTTTTATTTAAGGTCTTTTGTTGAGTCCTTTGTGAACTCATTTTTATTTTAAGCAAGACATGGATGAAACTTGATTTGGGTGTTTGTTTCAAGACAATTATATTTTGGTATTATAAAACTTAATTAATGGATGGACATCTTGTGTTTTATTTTCGTATAGCATTGTTATGGTTGTTGCTATGGTATTAAGAAGTCACACCAATGAACCCACGCTTCCGCAAAAGCCAGGGTGTGACAGCTTGGTATCCGAGCCTCGATCATAGCGAACTAGGATTCTTTCTCGAGTCTAGATTATGATCACTAGGGCTCTCACGAAAATGTTTTCAAATATTTTTACATTGCATACACTAAAAGTCCAGATCCGGGGCACAAACATTTTTACAAACAAAAAGGCACAAATACACATTTCAAAATTTATATTTCAGTCTTAGGGATTGAGGGAGTTCAGCCTTAGAGGCTGGGGAGGTTCAGTCTTAGAGACTGAGGGAGTTCAGCCTTAGAGGCTGGGGAGGTTCGGTCTTAGAAACTGAGGGGTTCAATCTTAGAGATTGGGGAGGTTTAGTCTTAGAGGCTGGGAGGTTGGTCTTAGAGGCCCGGGATTTAGTCTTAGAGACTGGGAGGTTGGTTCTAGAGACCTGGGAGTTAGTCTGAGAGGCTAGGGAGTTCAGTCTGAGAGACTGGGAGGGATAGTCTGGGGAAGACTAGGATGATTACTCGCTTGCATTATTGAGACTTACATGTTTACTTGATTATATGTTGATATATGTGCATATGTGTGGTTGTGTTACAGACACTATGGCTTCTTCTTCCGATTCTGGAGTATCAGATACATTGGACCCCATGGCGACCGTGTCGGACGATGAGATACTATCCGAGGGAGAGGTTTACACGTCGAATACTACGAGCACGGATGATGATGATTTCCAGCCTTTCACGTTGCCGGATTTCGGTGACGAGGCTCAGCTCGCTGATGGTATTCCTGATGGGGATCTACCCCTTGCCTTGTTCCCTGCTCCCATTCCACTTGCCGCATTTCCCGTAGAGGATCTGCCACTCGATGTTGTGTCTGATGACGACATCGATCTTTTCGAGGGTCCCCCTGAGGACGACCATGAGGGTGGGGCCCCGATTGCGGATGATGCCGTCATTCCTGTTGCTGAGGCTCCTGTGGAGGAGGCTCCTACTGATTCACCTGGTCCAGACTCCTTTGAGTCTGTGGCATCCGCTTCTTTGCACGCCCTGGGTGTGCAGCACCACTCTTCTGATGCTGACTCAGACGTGGCGATGTCAGCTGCACCTGGTTCACCCCACGAGTTTGAGTTTGATCATGAGTTCGAGGACGAGTTTGATCCAGTTTTTCCTCCTGATTTTGATCCCGATCACGAGATCGAGTTTATTCCTGTTGACTAGCCCTTGGAGGCCCAGTGGCTCCTATTGACCAATTTCTTGATATACCTGCCGACTTTGATATGGACTTTGCCGACCCTGAGCCTGTCGTGGCACCAGAGCCTGTTATTGCTCCTGATCCTGTACCGGTGCACGACCCTGTTCTTGAGGATGCACCAGCCCTTGCACCACCTATTATTGATATTCCTATTGTTACACCACCAGTGGTGGATGTTCCTATTGCTGATGCACCCTCTCTTGCACCACCTGTTGTCAACCATGCACCATTTGCCACGCATGTCGACCCTCGATACGCCGACACCCACAACGGGTGGATCGACGATGATGATTATCCCCCGTTCGTGCTACCAGTCACTCCTCCTGTAGCACCTGTTTCCGCACCTATTGATGTTCCGTTTTCCACCCACGCATCTCTGATGTCCATCGCACTGATCTTCCTATCACATTCCTCTAGGATATTCATCCACCTCGTCCTGGGGAAGATTCGTCGATGCAGCAACCTGCTTTCGTTCCACCTGTATCATCATCTGTTCCGTTCATGTCCCAGTTCCCTCACACTACACCATCTTTTGTACCTTCGGGCGAGCCGTTTCTGTGGTCTTCGCTCAATGTTATGCTGTTATCAGACCCGTATCACCCGTTCCATGTTGGATACACTACAGAGGAAATACTTACATCCCTGCAGATGCAGCAGGATGCCCTGAGTCGTCGAGTCGGGGAGCTAGAGAGGACTCCACGTCCTCCCCCATGTCACTGTCAGACTCCTTTTGCCGCACCACACACTCCCCTCCCGCTACCCCCTGATTCGGATGTTCGTTTTCTTACACCTGAGCAGCAGATTGCCTATTTGCTGCACGTTATTCATGCCCTTGAGGAGGATTGGGTGCACATGCGCCGTTTGCTCTTCTCTTATCTTCCTCCTCCTCCTCTGCCATTAGCGTAGCTATATTTTGGTTTAGTGCAGGTAGGATGTTTTGGTGAGAAAGTCGCAATTGAGCCAGCATACGAAGACTTTTAGAAGACCACCCTTTTGCATATGGTTAGTGTAGACTGACTTGTATTTTGGGGGTGATGTAACCCTAAGATCTTATTTTGATGTATGATGTACTGTAAAACATGTAAAACTATATTGTGGTCGTGATTAATGAAAGCTCAATGGCAACGTTCTCACTACATGCTTTGTTGAATTATTTGTTCTATATTATAACATGGGATGTTATGTGTTATTTCGTCGATGAATGTTATTACGTACGCCTATTATTTACTTACTATGGCCTGACCAATATGATCATCTTTTAGAAGATGCCTCCACGACGAAACACCCAACTGCCTACTTCTGAGGCTGAACTTCAGGGGCTAATTGCCGCAACTATAGCAAAGTATGCGGCCTCCCAAGCAGAAACAAGCAGGAATACTTCAAACAACAACAACAACAACAACCCGCCCAATGGTAATGTTAAGTCGCTTGAGACACATTACGTTACATTTGGATACTTCTTACACATCCACTAATGCTGACTGTTAATCATATTGCCTGTACAGGCTGCACCTACAAGCAATTCCTTGACTGTAAGCCCTTAAATTTCGATGGCACTGGAGGTGTTGTTGCCTTCGTCAGGTGGGCAGAAAAGACAGATCGATTCTGAGGATGAGCAAGTGTACCCCTGAGCAACAAGTTACGTACATTTCAGGGCTTTTCTTGATGGTGCACTATCGTGGTGGAACCTGCAAGTGCAAACATTAGGAGAAGCGGCGACATATGCGTTAACATGGAATGAGCTGAAGGAGCTCATGAGGAAGAAATATTGTTCGCGGGCTGAGATACAAAAGCTAGAGATGGAATTCTGGACCCTAAAGATGGAAGGCCTAAAAATCGCTGAGTATGTTCAGAGGTTTCATGATTTGTCCCATGTGGTGCCGTACATGGTCACGCCCGAATTTAAACACATGGAGCGCTTCATCTGGGGATTGGCACCCCAGATCATGAGCATGGTAACCACGTCCAAGCCTTCAACGATTACTGAAGCCATTGATCTTAGTGTGGCGCTTATCGAAGAAGCCATTCGGTTGAACAAGTTTTTAGTTTCTGAACCAAAGAAAAAGGAGACCCATGTCGAATCCTCAGGGGAGAACAAGAGGAAATTCTCGAACTTTAAGAAAAGTACTGGCAGTGCCAGCAAGAAGAGGGATACAAACCCGCCAGCTGAAGAAAAGACTGGCAGTGAACACAAAGGTAAAGGATATATGGGCGCTCTGCCCAAATGTGATACATGCCAGTACCACCATCTCGGCCAGTGCAGATTGAGGAAATGTGAGGCTTGTAGGAAGGAGGGTCATTCGAAGAATACATGCTGGGTTGGTACTGGTGCTGGCCGTGGTGGCCAAAGAGGTTTTGGTAACAACAACCGTGGGGGTAATAGAAATGGAAACCGCCCACAAGGAGGGAACGGCGGAAATGGTAATCGCGGTAACTTTGGGAATCAAGCAGGAAGTTGTAACCGCAATCAGAACAACAATCAAGGCAGTAATGGAGATGGTAACGGTCGAGGACCGGGATGTTTTAACTGTGGAGAAATCGGGCACTTCAAGCGTGAATGCCCAAAACTCAATCAAGCTTGTGGAAGGGTATTCAACATTGGAGCAAGGGAAGCACACCAGGACCCGAATGTTGTCACTGGTACGTTCCCTATAAATCAACACTTTGCATCTGTATTGTTTGACACTGGAGCCGACTATAGTTTTGTATCACTAGAATTTAAGAATATGCTTGGATAACTGCTAGTAAGTTAGACATTCCATATTCAATTGAACTGGCTAATGGGAAGCTAGTAGAAACAAATGAAGTCATCCGAGGATGCGTGATAGAGCTGGGAGAACACGAATTTACACTAGATCTACTACCAGTCGAGTTGGGAAGCTTCGACGTTGTAGTAGGGATGGATTGGTTGTCCAGCAACAGAGCCGAGATTGTTTGTCACGAGAAGACCATTCGCATCCCAATGGCGGATGGAGAAACAATCGTAGTACACGGAGAGAAGCGTGATACGCCTTTGAGGATCATTAGCTGCCTGAAAGCTAGGAAGTGTTTACGGAAGGGATGTGTTGCTTTCTTGGCACACATCATGGATAAAGAATTCGCTGAGCCGAAACTAGAGGACATTCCAGTCGTAAAGGAATATCCTGAAGTCTTCCCAGAAGACTTTCCAGGATTGCCGCCACAAAGACAAGTCAAATTTCGCATTGACTTAGTTCCAGGCGCCGCGCCCGTGGCTAAGGCACCCTATCGACTTGCACCTTCGGAGATGCAAGAATTGTCAACGCAACTTCATGAGTTGTTAGACAAGGGATTTATCAAGCCAAGCTTCTCGCCTTGGGGAACTCCAGATTTGTTTATCAAGAAGAAAGATGGTAGTTTTCGCATGTGTATCGACTACCGGGAGCTGAACAAGTTGACTATCAAGAATAGATATCCTTTGCCGAGAATTGATGACTTATTCGATCAATTACAAGGATTAAGTTTCTACTCAAAGATCGATCTGTGATCTGGTTATCACCAGTTGAGAATACAAGAGGAAAATATTCCCAAGACTGCCTTTAGGACTCGTTATGGACATTACGAGTTCCTGGTTATGCCGTTTGGTCTGACAAACGCGCCAGCTGTATTCATGGATTTGATGAACCGAGTTTGTAAGCCGTACCTCGACAAGTTTGTGATTGTGTTCATTGATGACATTTTGATCTACTCAAAGACGAAAGAAGAGCATGAACATCATTTAAAAGCCATTTTAGAACTACTTAAAAAGGAGAAGTTGTACGCAAAGTTCTCAAAATGCGAGTTCTGGTTACGCGAAGTCCAATTTCTTGGTCATGTGGTTAACGGAGATGGAATTCATGTGGATCCCACAAAGATCGAGGCGATCAAGAGTTGGGAAGCTCCTAAGACGCCAACCAAGATTCGAAAGTTTCTAGGTTTGGCTGGTTATTATCGAAGGTTCATTGAGGGTTTCTTGAAAATCGCTCAACCTTTGACCTCCCTTACGCAGAAAGACAAGAAGTTTGATTGGGGAGACAAACCAGAAGAAGCATTTCAGTTATTGAAGAACAAACTTTGTGACGCACCGATCTTATCTCTACCCGAAGGCACGGACGACTTCGTGGTATATTGCGACGCCTCGCGTCAAGGTTTGGGATGTGTACTAATGCAGCGTCAGAAAGTTATAGCATATGCTTCCCGTCAGCTAAAGGTCCACGAGAAAAATTACACCACACATGAATTAGAGTTAGGCGCTGTGGTGTTTTCTTTGAAGATCTGGCGACATTATTTGTACGGCACGTGGTGCACAATCTTCACTGATCACAAGAGCCTGCAACATATCTTCAATCAAAAGGAGCTTAACATGAGGCAAAGACGCTGGGTTGAACTATTGAACGACTATGATTGTGAAATCAAGTATCACCCAGGGGAGGCGAATGTGGTCGCCGATGCCCTAAGGCGGAAGGAAAGGATCAAGGCCATAAGGGTTAGGGCTTTAGAAATGATTGTCCAGACAAACCTCTCGTTGTATATTCGCGCCGCGCAGAGAGAAGCTCTCAAGGAAAGGAATATTGAGAATGAGTACCTCCGTGGGATGGAGAAACAGTTGGTACCAAACATGGAAGGAACGCTACGCTTCATGAAACGAATTTGGGTTCCTCTGTTTGGTGGTTTGAGAAAGGTTATTTTTGATGAGGCTCACAAGTCACGGTACTCGATTCATCCAGGAGCGGATAAGATGTACCAAGATCTTAAGGATTTCTATTGGTGGCCAAGAATGAAAGGCGATGTTGCGATATACATTGGTAAATGTTTAACATGCGCCAAAGTGAAGGCCGAGTACTAGAAGCCTTCAGGTCTTCTCCAGCAACCCGAAATACCCCAATGGAAATGGGAACAGATTTCAATGGACTTCATAACGAAGTTTCCAAGAACGCCAAAAGGTCACGATACAATTTGGGTGATTGTAGACCGTTTAACGAAATCTGCACACTTTTTGCCAATCAAGGAGAAAGACAACACGAGTAAACTTGCTGAGATATACATGCGAGAGATTGTTGCACGTCATGGAGTGCCCCTCTCAATTATCTCGGATAGAGATGGACGCTTCGTGTCAAGGATTTGGCAATCCTTTCAAGAAGCTTTCGGTTCTCAGTTAAATCTGAGTACAGCATTTCACCCGCAGACAGACGGACAGAGCGAGCGAACGATTCAAACATTAGAGGACATGTTGTGAGCTTGCGTAATGGATTTAGGTGGAAGTTGGGACACTCATCTACCCTTGGTTGAATTTTCATACAATAACAGTTACCATGCAAGTATCCAAGCCGCACCGTTCGAAGCTCTCTACAGGCGTAAATGTCGACCACTGATTTGTTGGGCTGACGTGGGTGATAGGCAACTAGTTAGTCCAGAATTGGTCCAGGAAACGACAGACAAGATTGCACAGATCCGAGAGCGCATCAAAGCGGCTCGTGATCGACAAAAGAGTTATGCGGACCTGAGAAGGAAACCTCTAGAATTTGAGGTGGGAGATATGGTCTTGTTGAAAGTTTCACCCTGGAAGGGTGTGGCACGCTTTGGGAAGCATGGGAAGTTGAACCCCAGGTACATCGGTCCATTCAAAATTCTGAAAAGGGTTGGATTGGTAGCATACAAGTTGGATTTACCTGTTGAACTTAATGGCATTTATGATACATTCCATGTATCAAATTTGAAAAAGAGTCAAACACAAGAAACCGTGGTCATTCCTGCCAACGAAGTTCATGTTGACGACACACTCCACTTTATAGAAGAACCTGTTGAGGTTACTGACTGGAAAGTTAACAAGACACGCCGGAGTAGTGTCAAACTCGTCAAAGTTCGATGAAATGCATGGCACGGGCCAGAATTCACCTGGGAATGTGAGGATCGAATGAAGGAAAAATACCCACATTTGTTCCCCAAGACCCCTGCAACTAGAAGCAGAACCTAAAATTTCGGGACGAAATTTTCTTAACGGGGGAGAATGTGACAACCCTCACAATTACAGGTATCCGTACATTTAATTAATCTTAATTATGTGCTTAATGACTGTGCTTGATTACAACTGACAATTTAAATTGCTTTATGATTTTGGTATCATACATACATATGCATCATATCTCATACTGTCACTCCATATAATACACACAAACATTAGTGTCATACTTGATGCGCAAAGCACAGTTAGCACACTGAACGGATAATTCAGAAACATGCTGACAATGCCAGCACATGACAGACTATGTTTTAAGGCCCAGTATGAGCCAGGGATAAGGTACTACACTAGTATGGAGTGTAGGGAAGTGAGGACCATAAAACTGCGTCACTAGGTGATAGTTATAGTGTCGGGAAGTACCTAAAACACACTTTAAGTGCAGAATTCTGCATTTATTAATAAAATTCAGCATTGTAAGATACTAGTAAAGTGCAAAAATATGGCAGAATGGTCCTGTATACTTTCCTAAGTGCCGGGGATTTATTGTGTTACAAATATATATAAAAGACGCTTTAAGGAATAATTAAACACTTTAACGAAACAGTATCTAACTGGATAACCGGACATTACCCGGGACACCAAATTTTTGCCAAATACATTGTTTATTTATTTCTTGGCTAGTCGTGGTCCCCGAACACCCTAACACCCACTAAATATCAAATAAATAACATATATGAGTGCATACTTGAATTCTAACTAGTGATTACCATTTAGTTACAAATTTTACATCCAACCCCCCCCCTAACCGATTCGGTCACAAGGACCATCACCACCATACCTAGATCTTGTGCAATATTAAATTTCCTTATTTGGTTAGATAGTTTACTTGTGAGGATGGCCAAATTATGTGAAAATATCTTATAAAAGCATGGCCAAGATCACTACACCCTACTTCTCATCATCACCTCACTCTCACTCCCCACACCCTCCTCCTTCTCGGCTCCCCTCAACCGCCACCATCACCACCACATAACCACCATCTTCATTAAAGTTTCAAGTCTCATTCAAGCATATAAGGTGATTCAAGGAGGCTTGTATCTTGTGGAACTTCAAGGAGCTTCTTTCACTTCCAAGAGTTACAAAAGGTTTTTGTAAAGAAACCAAGTTAGAGAAGCGGTTTAGAAAATCCTGACTATTACAAACACTTACACTATTTTTAGAAATAAGACAAGTATGAGAATGTTTTATTTACAAGAAGAGTTCAAAGGGGTTAATTTTTGTAAAAATTATTTACAAGTTGTAAACACTAAATACTTTCAAGAAAATGATTTTTAAAGAAATAAATACGCTTCGGAAGGTAACTAAGTCTACTAAAAACTTTACCAAATTACTACGCGTTTTCGAAATATATCAAGTTCATGATTAGTGTGTAACCCATATATTTTTGCTCTTGGTAATGTAAAGATTGATTGTTGATGATTGTTGATTGATTTTAAAAAGAAAATGATATGCTAGGAAGCATGGACACCTCCGTTTTTAGGGGAAACTCTGGCGAAATTTTCTAAAAATTCCAAGACTTAGGAAAATATTTTTCCAAGCAAATGTTACAAGTATATTTTATAACTGGTGTTTCGAATATAAACTTCGCCATAATTTTTGTAACAAAATACAAGTGTCGGAGGTTGATTATCTTAAATAAAATTGATAAATATATATTTAGAATATATATTTTTATACTAAAACGCTTGTGTGATTATTTGGTTATTTTGCGAACTAGTTATATTAGTTAGGGCAAAATGATGTAACTTAGCAAAATGCCATCACGTTTTATAATTCCGGAAATACTATTACGAATATATTTTGGAAAGATATTATTTGGACATAAAGAATCAAAATATATTATTTTTGGAAAAAATACATATATTTTGGGAATACATTATTTTCGACAAAAATATATTATTTTCGAAACCACCAAAAAAATACATGTATAAATACCCCCATCCTTGGGAAGGAAATACACATATAAAATACTTGAGAAGTATGAACACGAAATAGTAGCCTAACTATTATTCCGAAATTCTAAAAATAAAACTTAAGTTAAAATAATTATCATTATTTTAACAAGAAGTTAAGACTTGGAACAATAACAAAGTAACGTAACTCAATCCCAAAATACAAAAGGAAGGCACGGCCCGTTCGTCTAATAGACATTAGTACGTTGTAGGTCCTCAGGCAGCTGGTCAAGTTTGAGTTGACGTTACGATACAGGAGACGCACTTCAGTGAGGTCATGTCCCCCTTTTCTCTTAACTGTTTCTAGTTTTATACTTCGGGGGTGGAATACATGTTACAACTTTTACAGACATTTTTATACATGGTATGGTTAGCTTAAGGAAGGTTTACTACTTAGATCATGTGAGTGGTGGGTACAACACTTAAGGCCATTAATCCTCGTCGTAGGACTGAGGGACATGAGTGATAGATCTATTTGGGTGTAGCGATCCCACACCCGTGAGGCCGAGGCGGCCCATAGTGGTGACTATGTCTTCCAGCCGGAAGCCCGGTACAAATCTCCTAGGTTTGAGTACTTCCTGCACCATTTCACACATACCAGTGACTTTGCAACCCATTGGTGATCTTTTTTTCCTTATTGCTACATACCAGGGACTTTCATACATACACAGTTTACAAAGGTTTATACATACTCACATTCACATGAACTCGCTCAACTTTTGTTGATTTTTGAAACTACATGTATTTCAGGGAATTGAACGGATCTGGCAGGTGATGCACGTTAAGCTGCGTATTAAATAAAGATGTCATCCAGGGGTGTAGGGTTTGAGAGGTGTAACCCTTGCCTAGACGGGTCACATGTCTCCAAACCCCGTTTTATTTAAAGTCTTTTGTTGAGTCCTTTGTGAACTCATTTTTATTTTAAGCAAGTCATGGATGTAACTTGATTTGGGTGTTTGTTTCAAGACAATTATATTTTGGTATTATAAAACTTAATGAATGGATTGAACATCTTGTGTTTTATTTTGATATAGCATTGTTATGGTTGTTGCTATGGTATTAAAAAGTCACACCAATAAACCCACGCTTCCGCAAAAGCCAGGGTGTGACATTTCTGTTGCCTGCATTTTGCGCGCTTGTGCCTTCTTAATGAGCCAACACTCTGTCCCATACATCATAGCAGGACTAATCGCAACCCTATTTAATTTCCCCTATAATTTAGTAAGGAACCATTTGTCGCACAAAACTCTAGTGACTGCTCTCCACCTACACCAACCAGTCAGGATGCGATGCGCTACATCGCTATCTATCTCCCCATCCCTTTGGACAAACGATCCTAAATACTTGAACTTCATAACATGTGGAACCCCTTGACCGTCAATAGTAATTTGAGTGTCGTCGCCTTCCCGTGCACCACTAAAATTACAATAAAGGTACTCAACCTTAGAGGGACTAATTCTTAAACCTTTTCCTTCGAAAGCTGCACACCACTCCTCTAATATCACATTCAGACTCTGACTCTGTTTAGTCTTTGCCACTAACACAATATCATCTGCGAAAAGCATACACCATGGAATTGTCTCTTGAATCGACTGGGATAACTCATCCAACACTAGTGTGAAAAGAAACAGACTCAACGTAGACCCTTGGTAGAGTCCTACCTCAACAGAAAAGAAATCAGTATCCCCTACAGGCGCACGAACACTAGTTTTAGATCTAACATACATGTAACGCCTCGTATTTTTGAATTTCTATTTTAAAAATGTTTGTATTCGTATTCTAATTTTCGAAACCTTACATTTGTATTTTTAATTTCAATCTTACATTTCGAGGCGTTTATCATAATAAATTCATATTTTATACATATTTGTTATTCACACAACCGATCATTTAAATGCGTATTTATACGCAAACCGAGACTATTTATATGTATAAATACTTATACGCACATCCTCAATACTTGAATTATACTTTTATACTTTTATATACTCAATTACATAATATATACTCAAGAAATACGAAGAAATATACCAATTATCTTTCCACCTCATCAATGCTCTTCCACCTTTTTTAACCATCATATTTCACCCTTCTCAACCTCCTTTTTTCCACCAATCGTCTTTCCACCTCATCAATCCTCTTCTACATTCTTTAACCAATCATATTTCACCATTTTCCATTTTCTTCACACCATTCTTCTCTCCATCTCTCTAATTCTCTCGATCCCTTTAAATCAAGAATTCTAAGAATTCTAAAAGGAGACTAAGTGTTCCAACCATTCTTCTCTCAACCTCTCTACTTCTCTCAAATCTTCCAAGCAAGGAAGAGAACTCTAAGAGTTCTAAAAGAAAACACTAAGTGTTTTAAAGGAAGCTTTGAAGCTCCAAGTTCCAACTCTTTACGGAATTACCAAAGGAAACTTTGTAAAACTGTAAGTACACTTGACCCATTTTCATTTTAACACTTTTGGGTGCAATATGTTAACCTTATCAAAAATCACAATACTTTATTCTTTATGCAAATTCAAAAAACAATCCAAATACATGAAAACTACTTGTTATGCTTGATACATATACTTGGGCGATTCTTATGTGATACTATGGTCATTAGCTTTGTACGAGCCTCCATTTAACATGTATAGCGCTATAGGATTAATGCACCACCCGTGAACGAGAGGTCATGTTAAATTTGGTTGATACATATACTTGCTTGATACATATTCGGTAGTCGTTATTTTGCAAGTTATAGAAAAATAAACAAAGAAAGTAAAAATACTTGTTTCCTCTACCACCAGCACATCGTGACGGGTTCGAAACGTACATAAAAGTAAGCAAATTGTAATGATACAAAATAGTCTTTCTGGTGGTGACCCAATTTTAAACATGGAGACAAAAATAAAAAACTCATCGTGAAGACATATTCGAATGTTTCAATGTAAAATAGCAAAATGTAGGGAGTTTATGGAGAAAACGTTCTGGCCAAATTAAAAATTATAAAATTGTGGTGAAATTTTATGAAAGCACAAACTTAACTATGTTAAAAAAAGGGAAAAACTTTATTATAGTATAACAACTCTATGATAACTTTATTAAATTTTACGGGTAGCAAAATAAATTTGTTAAAAAAATAAATCAAATAAATGAATTGTTGGGGTTGTAAAATAGGAAAATGCTGTAAAAAATATGTTAATTAAGTGTAGGTAGGTGGTTAAAATGTAAAATAAAAAAGTTATTTGGTCAATCTTTCAAACACAATAAGTATACTATTTGTAGTAGTCCAAGGAAACCGTGTCAGTATATTATTCATTTTGCCCTGTTGGGTTACCCATCTAAGAACCCATGGTTTTGGATTTAGCCAATGACTTGCTTGCCTAAGTGATATTGATGCGTGTGTAGCGTTATATGTTTTTATTGAAATTTTAAGCCCTTTTTAACACATTAGCTAAGTTTTAAATTTATAAAACACGATATTCTACTAACACTAAACACACATATGGGCAAGTGCACCCATCGTGAGCGTAGTATAGCGTTTGTAAGATACCGAGGTCGTCCAAGGACACAAGAGCTTTTAGTATCGGTTTATCCTCAATTTCTAATCAAATCAAAAGTTTTCGAAACGGTTTTAAACATGAAAAATAAAAACTAAAAATGCTGAAAAATAAAAATAAAATAAAACAGGTAGACAAGATGAATCACTTGGATCCGACTCGCCTTTAATGTAACCTTTGATGATTTCCGCACTTTTGCACTTTTTAAGAGATTATTTTAGTTATAGTAGTAGGCCCCTCTTTTGAAGGTGACGTTACCCTCAACCCAGTGGTTTGAATCAGCAAGGATACAATCCCAAAGGGTCGGAATATTGAAAGATAATTAATTAAGTTATTAATGCGTAATGTGGTAGGCCCCTCTTTTGAAGGCGACGTTACCCTCGGCTAAGTGGTTTGAGTCAGCAGGGATACAATCCTAGGTAGCCGGGTTAATGTATTAATTGTAGTTTACATATGAGGGGATCAAGCCATTCACACCCCCGCCATCCAATACCAGTGGGTATTGAAAGAGGTCCTAGTAAGCTTGACCCAGGTCCTTGCAGGATCTATACACTGAACAAGGCAAGAACGTTACCAAACCATTCCCTTAACCCCCGACCAGGTAGCCAACATATCTCTATATAGACCGTAGAGATAGAGATATGAATGGAGAAAATCTTTTATTTTATATAGACAGTAAAATAATGCCAAGACACCACGGGCAAATGATAAGGAAGTTTCACCTTCAACATAAGAAACTAGTTATTAAAGTCATTAATACAAGACCAAAATAAAAAGTGCGGAAAGATTAAAAATCAAAAGTATTACATTAAATGCTTGTCTTCACCAAGTGATGTAAGAGACTTAGGCAAACATGGCCTTTGATTGTCAAGAACTCTTACTATCAATCTTAGATCCCGAGACTACTACACACACTCTAAGGTGGATGATGGATGATGGTGGTGGATGTGGGTGTTGTAGTGGTGGTGGAGTGGTGGTGAAGTGGGAGATAGGTGGTTTACCAAGGGATGCCTTTGAAGTGAACCAAGCACCCCTATTTATAGGCTGTATAGAAGCCCAGACACGGCCCCGTGGCCATCCTCTTTCTCTTTCTTCATTAATTGCAATTGTCTGCATTAGGCTCCACACGCCCCCGTGTTCGCTGGGCATGGCCCCGTGTGCAGAAGCGTATCTGTACTATCAAGATTTGCAAGATTCTGCGAATCTTAGCATTGACCATCGCCCGTGTTGAGCTGGGCACGCCCCCGTGCTGGGAATAGAAGCTTCTACAACCTTGTCATTTTCTGCAGACACTTGGCCACGCCCCCGTGTCCACTGGGCACGGGGCCGTGGTCGGCCTTCTGTTTCTTGTTTTTGCTTGGGAAGATGCTGTCGAGGGGTTGGGCATGCCACGTTTATTCCTTTACTTTGTATTTATGTTAGATTTTGCTGCATATTTTTTCCTTTTGTTCATTTAAGCTCATTTGATTTGGTCCTGAAAATATAAAAGGAAGACAAAATAACACTTTTTCCAACATTAGTACTAAAAAGGGGTTAGTTTTATGTCTCATTTGATGTAATTTATATGTAGCATTTTCCACACATCAGATATGCTTAAGTTTACACATATTCCTATCGGTCAATTTCCTTGTATTTTGATGTGCTTTTGTATTGATTTCACCATATTTATTATACTAATTTCATTTAATGATTCATTTGTAGGAAATGGTGGAAAATTAAGGGATTAGATCAAACACCGAGAAATATTGAAGAGTTGAAGAGTTCGTGAGATGGGGTATGGAAGAAACATGAAAAAAGGGAAACTTTGTTTTTAGAGATCCTTGCAGACTGCAAAGGAACTGCTTTGCGGTTCGCAAAGGGTTTTTGATATGTGATTTTTTGGCAAACACACTGCGGGATACAAGTCCTAGCCTATACGGTCCGCAAGGCCATGAAAAACACAAAAAAAATGTTTTAACCCTATTTATGTTTTAACCCTATTTCAATCGACTCGTCCTGAGGAATCACATATTAACAAGTTATAGCAGCAAGGAGATGAATTACAGAACTTTTCTAAAGTTCTGGAAAGTTCAAAAGCGAGGGTTTGAAGATTGGAGGTTATTCGGGTTTGTTTTATGCTTAGTTTTACAATTTTTTTAGATTGATTTTGATTTGGTTTTCGTTACTTGGAACATGAGTAGCTAAACTTTTCATTCTACCTTGGTTTAGAGGAACTATGGATTGATGTTTTGATGCTTGGTTTTGATTTAATGACTAAATTGTGATGATTTACGTATTCATGCTAGATTTTTGTTTATGAACTTATGTTCTTGTGTTGGTTGGGTTTATTGGTTTTTTTTTATGATCTTGTTTATTTGGTTTGGAATCATTTAGATTATTCTAGGTTCGTTAATCGATAGATTTTTGGTCTGGAGTTTGTGATTAGAGATAATACAATTTAAACTAATTTACTAAAAATTAATTAGGTATAGTGTGCATCCTTTCCTGACAAGTTCAGAGAGGAGTTAGGATAGCTAGGTTATTAGTTGGGCATTGTTTGACAATTTGGGTGACATCTACATAAACAATCCACCATGTAAGCACACCAGTCGTACTCTTCGAAGCGTGTATCAGCCGTTAAACGCTTTAAAATTTGTCATTCACATACCCATTCATCTGTGATGAAGCCATTGTGGTAAGGAAGAGCAACACCAAATCAATGCGGAAAAACATCATATCATCATAAGTATCTTGTTGGATTTTCGTGGATAACAAAGTGGGGGATATGTAAAAGCCGGGGGGGGGGTACCTAGCACGCCACCCTTTTAACGATGGGTGCAACGTATTGGATGGCAGGATCGCGCCAAAGTTCAAACCTCCTTCACGGATACCCAATAGTTTGCTGATTAAAGTTGATGTGACCACCAACTGAGCGTTTCCAAGATTCAATGTCAAATTTTCAGCATCAAATTGTTTGACAACATGAAAGGCGAGTTTTTCTGGAATTCCGTCGACGACAAATCCCAGCAGCCCACCGAAACCCATTTCCTTCACAGCTTCCTCCTGCCTCCCAAACATGTATGATATCGCATTGTATAGCTGTTTCGGCGAGGAACGTGTCTTTAGGCTGGGTATTTCCTTTCGTTTCACCACCTTTCGTTTCTTTTCGTTCCCCGTAGACCTATCAGAAATGTTCAAAATCTCTCTATGCTTCTTCGTCGAAAACCGTGGGGCTATAACTTGCTTTGGACTATGGCTATCGTCTAATGATTCAAATAGACCATGGCCATTTGTTTCGTTACGCCCCTTTCTAGTCTGTCGCCCTACATTTTCTACAACCCCTCAAAGACCATTACGACCACCAACACACCAAATAATAAAAGCACAGGTTAAGGGTCCCACGTTTTACCTGAAATGAGATATAACACGCTTGGAGTCCGATCGATCTTCTGTTTCCCGCGGCTAGACCCGCGGGTTGTTGCAACCATGTTTCCTGTCCAGCAAACACACCAACAAACAGTATGTAAATAATTTCGAAGCAAGGCTTTCAACGTGCAACCACCTCCAAAATAACATCAAATGTTAACAAATCCTATAACATAAAATCCTAATCCATCCCCATCCCCTCCCTCATCACGGGAAACCCCAGACCTTTCCAAGGAAACCCCCAAAACCCCCTGTTTGCAACATTATCAATAAGAACAAAATACAGACACACCGGAAGACGATAACAACAAAAACACTAACCATTTTTTCGATTTTTCTTAATGCAAAGGCGTCTTCGACAAATGGTGCTCCGATTACGCTGTTCTGTTTTCTCCAAGAACAAGAACGGGGATCCGTTTACGTTGCTTTTACTTGTCGTAGGTGAATCTAAAGTTGGTGAGAAGGAATGCGACGGGGGTTGGTTTGTTCACTCCTATAACTATATGCGATTAATGAGGCATAAGGGAGTTTTAGCGAAAAGGATTGCTGTAATTATTGGGGGAGGGAAAGGAGTGTGGGGGAAAATTGAGATTTTGATCTCTGATACATGCAGGGATTATGATGACGAAGTGAGAATTCTCTCATAGTAAAAGACTATTGAGCCCTCAAGCCACTTAAAAACAAAGAAGTCATTAATTGAAGTAGAATCAATACAATACTTTTTGGTCTTTTAATCTCATCTATTCAAACACAATAGATCAATGGCTAATAATGGTTCTTACGGTTCTAACAATTCAGGGTGGGTCTCATTGTACCCAATCCCTATATATATATAGGGGACCGCTAAAATGAAAACTACCTCCAGTTGTAAGAACCATGAGAACTACACCGTACGGGGCGAGTTGGACCAAACATTTTTTTCATAAACGTAGATGCATGTATTATAAACACATTTGTAAAAAAAAAATTAAAAAAAAAATGTCACGTGTGTAGTTTGAGCATCACAAGTTTGTGTTTACGGGTACCGTAAATTTTATTTAAAATTTACGATACCCGTAAAAACAAACTTGTGGTGTAAATTTTAAATAAAATTTACGGTACCCGTAAAAACAAACTTGTGGTGCTCAAAACTACACTCACGACATTTTTTTTTAATTTTTTTTTACAAATGTGATTATAATACACGCATCTACGTTTATGAAAAAAATTTGGTCCAACTCGCCCCGGATCAAAAAGTTCTCACGGTTCTTACAACTGGATGTGGTTTTCATTTTAGCGGTCCCCTATATATATATATATATATATATATATATATATATATATATATATATATATATATATATATATATATATATATATATATATATATATGAGTGTTAACGTACATTATGGCTTAACGCACATCACGTACGACAGGTAATTACGCACGTTCATTTTAAAATCACGCACGTTATAACTCAAAAATCCAAAATCACGCATGTTGAAACAGAATAATCACGCATATTAAAAACATTAATCAAGCATCTTATATAACAAATCACGCACGTTGTTGTACGTGAAGTACGTTAAGCCGTAATGTACGATATACTTTATATATATATATATATATATATATATATATATATATATAGGGAGGGGCTCATGCGAGAACTCCATTTATTGCGAGAACCGCGAGAACCAATGTGAACACAACCTAAAATAGCTAAAAAACCTAAAAAAAACCTAACCCCCACCCCCCCTCCAAAAAAAAAAAAAAAAAAAAAAAAAAAAAAAAAAAAAAACTAACCACCCCTCCCCAAGTTAAATGCTAAAAACTAAAACCCCCAAAAAATCTAAAAAAAACCTAACCCCCCCCCCCCCAAACCTAAACCCCCCTCCCCCACCCCCCCCAAAAACCTAACCCCCCCCCCCCCAAGCTAAAATGCTAAAAACTAAACCCTAAAAAACCTAAAAAAATCTAAAAACAATCTAAAAAAATCAAAAAAAAAAAATCTAAATTTTTTTTATTTTAATATTTTTATGCTCAAATCGCTACTTTTATTGGCCAAAAAAATATTATTTTAAAAAAAAAATTTAATTTTCTTTTGGCTTCGAAAAGTAGCGATTTTTATATAAAAAATATTAAAAAAAAATTGTGTGATTTTTAGCTTTTTTTAGGCATGTTTGGTTGTGTTCACATTGGTTCTCGCGGTTCTCGCAATAAGAGGTGGTTCTCGCATGATCTTCTCCCTATATATATATATATATATATATATATATAGGGGAAGGTTCATTTGAGAAGAAAATTTTATTGAGAAGAAAAAGAATAAAAGGGTATAATTGTAAAACATTAAATAGTTTTTTTCTCATCTCATTTATTATTATGTTTGACTAATTAATTAGTCATTAAGACTATAATCCTCCACACTAAATATTTTTGCCTACACACATCAAAATTTATCCTACACATTTCGAAATTTATCCTACACACATTGAAATTTATTCTACACAACTCGTAATTTATCCTACACGCCTCGTATTTATCCTACACTATAAATGAAATTTTATTTTTATTTTTTGTGAAAAATATATATCTTAAAAATAAGTTACAAATTTAATATAGTTAATTATTAAAGATGAAACTACCAATTAATGATATATGTAAGTTTACTAATATACCCTTATAGTTACGTTACGTACAAATATTAAATGAAGTCTAATGAAGCATTTCTATTGGTTGAAATTTCTTCTTTTTTCTTCTTACAAAGAATTTCTTCTCATTTGAACCTTCCACTATATATATATATATGGAAGAGGATCATCAGAAAACTACATCTAAATGAGAAAAGTAGAAAACTGACTAAAAAAGCCTAAAAAAAGCTAAAAAAACATACCAATTTTTTTTTTACAATTTTTTATAAAAAATTGCTATTTTTTATGTATGGAAAAAAGTTTTTTAAAAAAATATTTTGTTGTACTGCACATGTGCATTATGTGTACTACACATGTGCATTATATCCGTATTAGTGCACATGTGCAGTATAACAATTTTTTTAACAAACTTTTTTTCCATACATAAAAATAGCAATTTTTTTTTATAAAAAGTTGTAAAAAAATTTGGTATGCTTTTTAGTCCTTTTTAGTTAGTTTTTTGGTTTTCTCATTTAAACTAGTTTTCTCATGATCCATCCCCATATATATATATATATATATATATATATATATATATAGGATAGTGTTCTTGCGAGAACCACCTTTATTGCGAGAACCAATGTGAACACAAAAAAAATACTTTAAAAAATCTAAATAACACACAAATTTTTTTTTTTAATATTTAAAAAAAATCGCTATATTTCGTTACAAAAAAAAATATTTTTTTTCGAGTAACAATTATGGATGCACATGTGCATATGTATCATTTCTTGGACAAATTCCGTAGTATATTACTAGTAGTAGACAAATGCACTTCCATTTAGATTACCATCCACAACACACTACTTTTTACATTACCAATATTAAAAATGCACATGTGCATCATTTATGTATAACCATGATATAACGTGTTTTGGTACAAAAAGTTTATGATTTTAAATGATGAAGTAGGCCCATATACATGTTTTTGGTTAGTTATATCTAGTGGTTGATGGTTTGATTATATTTATCACTTGATGATGTAATATGTTGTTTGGATGGTATAAAGGTTGTTGATGTACATGTAATAAAATGAAATATTGGTAATCGAATTGTATTATGGATGGTAGGAGGTAATGGTATTGTATCACAGAGGGTGGGAGGTAATGGTAGTGTATTATGGATGGTATGATAGATGAAAGGGAAAGTGTATTCAAAGTGGTATACCAAAACACGTTATAACATGTTCATACATATAGATGCACATGTGCGTATCTAATGTTGTTAATGTTATAACAAGTTCATACATATAGATGCACATATGCATTTCTAATTAATGTAAAACGTAGTGTATTATGAATGGTAGTGTAAATGAAAGTGCAACTGTATGATATTAGTAATGTATTACGGAATTTGTCAAAGAAATGATACATATGCACATGTGCATGAATAATTGTTACTCGAAAAAAAATTTTACTGACGAAATATAGCAATTTAAAAAAAAAATTGAGTGTTTTTTTATTTTTTGGTTGTGTTCACACTGGTTCTCGCGGTTATCGCAATAAATGGTGGTTTCTAGCGGATCCTTCTCCTATATATATATATATATATATATATATATATATATATATATATATATATATATATACGGTAGGGTTCTAGAGTGAACAAGGGTTAAGTTGTGAACAAACTGAACAAATCCTAGCCATTGGTTTTATTAGATCTTGAGATTTGATTGTAATCCAATTTAGTAATTAATTATTAAAATAAAATAGGTATAATTAAATAGTAGGGATATTTTTGTCAAAATACAACTTTTAGAATTATGGGAAACATAACGTATTCTTGTGATTTGATTGTGAGAAAACTTTTTCTCCTCATAATCATAGCTATCTATCCACTCTAACTAAATATCCTTGAAGGTAGCTACTAATCAGAATAAGATCAATCTTTCAAAAACCCCCAACCGGCGATTAAAACAATGTTGATGGAGAAGCAATCCGACGGCGGTAGAGAGCAGAAGTTGAACGACGGTAAGTTTTTACTTCACTACCTTGATTCTTGATGTACATAAGTGTTAATTTCTTTTTTAAGATAATCGGAAAGTTAGGGTTTGTTCAATCGGATCGTATGGAATCAATATGTTGTTGTGTTATATGTTTAATCGAACGATGTTCGTATGAGAATGTATTTTTGGCTGAGTTTTCATTCGATGACATGAGCACCCTTTGCTGTCGGAATGTGGGTTCGGAATCGGATGTTCCACGGTGCTCTGTGTCGCCGGAAATCCTAAGTCTAGCAATGGGTTGGGGGTTGCATGTGTTCTTCATATTTTGGTGTACACTTGTGTATTGTATGTACAGAAGGTATAGTTATCTTGTTTTGAAAAATGAGTATAAAAATGAAGTACACTAGTGTATGTTCATGTAGTGATTGTGTAGAGCAATTTGATGTGTGTGTAAATGTGCTTTTTTCATAAAAATCGATAAAAAAGATATAGTCGGAATACCAAGTGTATCCATGGGTTGTAGCTTGCTTATTATCTTCGTACGATAATGTAATGTTATTAGTGTACACTTGTGTACTAGATGTAAAGAAGGATAGTCAACTTGTTGTAAACAGAAGTAAAAAAAACTGAGCTACATATGTGGATTTTAATGTTGTTAATCTGTACACCAATTTGATGTATGTGTAAATAGGTTTTTTCAAGTACATATGGATAGGAACACTGTTGGTATATGTAATGTAAAAGATATACATAAGTGTATTGTATGTGGGATTTAGTTTAAAAAAACAATATTTACTGTGCATGTAAAGGAAAAAATGAATAACACATTGTTTGTATGCCCCTATGTTATTGTATGTTAGATACTTTTGGTCTATATAATAACACATTGTTTGCATGCCCCTATGTAAGTGTCTATATCATCAAATTTAACGAAAAAGCAGTTTAAAAAGGTAGTTTATTTGGATGAATATACTAAAAATCGCTAGCGTTGTCGTCCCTATCTGTTTTGTCCGATTCTATCTCCATGTCTTCCTCATCTTCGTCTTCCTCATCATCCTCATCTGTAGACGAGTCATCCTTAGTTGGTTTCCCTTTTTTTAAAGGGCAATTCCTTTTGTCGTGTTTTCTAACTCGTTTTTTGCAATAATTACATTTCGTTCTTGACTTCTTGACAACTTTTATTGCTTTTTCTCGTGGACCAATCGGTCTTTTGTGCTTCCCACAACCCTTGTTACGTATTTTCTTTGGTGTCGTACACGAGATCTCGTCCGGTTCAGTGTGCGCAATAATTTCCTGAATTGCTACACCCTTTTTATTAATTTCTACATCATATGGAACATCAGGAAAAATCTTATCTTTAAGTGCCTGAATGTGTGAATCTAGTTCCTCTAGTTTATCAATGTTACACCATACGCGATCTCTACACATGTCCATGTTATCTAAGATTCTGCGCCATAATACTGCATGCCTAGATTGGTCTACGGATAACATGTTCTCCGTACTATGCACAACACTCGGAAGAGCATTTCGTCTCCATCTCGGATGAATGTATCTGGCTAGGATCTCTTGAATATTATGGCTTCTGAAGACACAAAACACGTGGTGACATAGAAATCCATCTCGGGTGAAACCATTGCAAACACAAGAAACCGACAGGTTTTCCTTGTTAAAGGTCACCTAATAAAAAGGTGGTTGAGAAGCTGGTTAGTATGACTGGAGGAAGTAATAAACACTGGTGTACAGTAAAAATACACACTGAATAAACAAAGCTGAATACAAAATTAGGTAATCATATTAGTAAGTAGTGATAGTTGGCTAACCTTGAACTCGTTAACAACTTCCTTTTCGTGATCTAGATGAGCAACTGTAAAACAATGAACGCCATCAACCAGGGACCGTTCCACAATGTAACTACATTCTGTACCCTTGAAAATTTCCTTTTGAACCTCGTAGAAAATTTTCCTTGTGTAAACGACGTTTGCATGACGTTCAATCATGTAGCTTGTTTTGTATTTTTCTGGGTTGGTGGTCTCAGTATGATTACAAAGTTCCCGTTGCTTGTTTCTTAACCCATCGATGGACGTATCATAACACAACATGAATTGGACCAATGTATTATGGGCGCTCGAGTCTGCTTCAAACATATGGTTTACACTTTCGCATCTGGATGTGGTTTCCATTAAAGTGCACATGGGTATTTCGCGAAAGTAACCTGGAATCCATTGCTCCCGAATTGAAAACATCTCTGTCAACCATTGATGGGACTCTAACCCATATTCAGCGATCAATGAATTCCACCTTTTCTCAAATGTTTCAGGTTTGATATAGACATTCCAAACAATCTTGTGAAACTTCTCTTTTATTTCGATATTTGTCAAGTTGTCTCCCTTGATCTGTATTTTGTAAAAAAAATGAAAAACTTATCAAAGTCGAAATAAACACCCGTATAAGGACAAATAAAAAGGATGCATCAAATGAACACAAGTGTATGATACTACTTGTACACAAGTGTACGAATAGGTTATAACTAGAAAGTTTGTAAATAAATACCTTAGATGGTATCTTTTGAACTATATGCCACATACATAGTCGATGATGCGACTTGTCGAATATGTTGCTAACTGCTTGTTTCATGGCACAATCTTGATCGGTTAGAACCAAAAGAGGTTGTCTACCGTTATGAGCTTGTACAAATTTTTGTAGAAGCCATGTGTATGACTCGATTGTCTCGTTATGAAGAAGGCCAGCACCAAATATCATGCATTTTTTGTGATGATCAACGCCAGTGAATGGAACAAAAATCATATCGTACCTGTAAAAAAAAGTAATTTGTAAAACACAAGTGTAAATAACTAAATAGTTAGAATATGAGAATTTATTACTTACATATTCGCGTGGTACGTTGCATCAAAAGCCAAAACATCCCCAAATGCTTCGTAATTCATTTTCGAAACATTATCACACCAAAATAGCAAGTGGAGTTCTGTGTCAAAAATCTGGGTATCAAAAGTATATTTTTCTTTGTTCTTGCATCTTGCGTTCATTTTTTCAACTAACATTTGGACGTCTCTTTCGCCGATGAAATCTCGGATATCTCTCCCACAATTTTTATAGTCAACAACCGGTACCCTGTACGTTATGATGACCACCTTTTATGACAACCTGAAGTTTGTGGGATTTCGTGGGACCAATGTTAGCATTACGGCATTTTGCTATAAACTCGGTGGTGGAAAAATCAAGCTTCCTCTTCTTTTGAGATAAATCATGATTTTCCGGGGACATAAACCCATGGTTATGTTGTTCTACCCAGTCATATAATTCAACTTCATCTGTATCCTTCAGACGTTTAAATTTTACACAGGCTTTACAGTCTGTAACTTTTATGTTTGAGCGTCTTTTGGGGGGAAATAGTATCAACCTCAGACGGTTGAACATCGGTGCCTTTAGGTTTCTTGGCTCTAGAACACAAGACATATCGGAGATTTGTTATTATTTTGTCGCCGATCTCTTCTTTCTTAGAAGTACCCAACCGTGTACAAAAACCTACAAGTTATGCATATTCCTAGTACATTGCAATAGTAGCTTCCATCGACGTAAATCTCGCATTCACAAAGGGTTTGAAACCGGGCGGAACAACTAGCGTCCAATACCTACTGCCGTTAGGTGTTTCGTATACGTTGCTAGCAACTGACTCTGATCATTAATATAGAAAGCAAGCATAATTAATTAAGCTTCAGGAAGTTTGTTATACAAATTAATATATCATAAAAAAAAAGCTGGCAAAAGAATAAATTAACAAGTCATTCTAAAATATTCAGGAATGTTCAGTACATATGTGTAGATGCAACTGTTTTATTATCCTAAAAATATTCAGTTACTCATATATATATATATATGTAAACAAGTCATCCAATATCTCAGGAGTGAGCAGTACATATGTGTACATGCACTGTTATCTTATCCTAAAAATATTCAGTTACTCCACTAAATCTGTAAACAAGTCATTCTAAAATATTCAGAGATGTTTAGTATATATGTGTACATGCAACTGTTTTATTATCCTAAACTATTCAATTACTACAATATATCTGTAAACAAGTCATTCAAATATCTCATTCACGAATTCTATAAAAACTGAGTACATGTTAACAACCAAAATATAAATCAATCAAACGGAATGACGATCATTAAATGCCATGAACGGGAAACTGATGACAAAGAACTAGGCGAAGAAGATGACCAAACTGATCAGAAAATAACCTGGACGATTCATAGTAGTGTAAAAAACTGGATTGAAGTCATCTTGTTATATTGGGTCTTGTCCGTTGAAGCCGCTATTATGAGCATCCTCCATGATCGATGTAGTGATTAAACAATTAGCAGGGTTTGAATCGTTTTAATTATTGGACTTGTATATCATAGAATTGAATATAATTAAATAAGATCACGTAAAATATGCAGAGAAATAGGAATTGTAACTGCCATTGGTTTATCAAAAAGGAATTTAAAAAAAATAATTTATATAATTACAATCTTGCCCTTTTTATCAAGAATTGAAACCAATGGTTGAGATTAATTCACAAGGTTTACAATCAAGGATGTTGTTCACTCTTGAACCTCATCCTCTCTCTCTCTCTCTCTATATATATATATATATATATATATATATATATATAAGAATAGTAGAATGAAAACTCACTTAAGTTGACAAACCTGTAAAAACCATGTGTAATACTTTGTGTAACACCATGTAACAAAATATATATTTTTTTTAAAATGGTTTAGGACATATAATATACATATTTTTAAGAATGTTCGAGAATAAAAAGTCAAAAAAGAACCAAGTGGATATTTTAAAATAAATAAATAAATAATATGTAATATATATGTTTTTGGTAAAAATGTTGTTGGACATCTGTTATGTAGAAAACTTATTTATTTTAAAAATGAATCTTTCAGACACTTTTTATTTTTTTTCCAGCTCAAGCTCCTTGAAAATTGTATATTACATGCCCTAAAATTTTTATAAAAAAAGTTTTCTACATAGGATTTTCTTAGGTATTCTCATTTAAATTGGGTTCCAATTTAACCATTCCCTATATACATATAATATACATGAGGGTGGATGTGTGAATGCGTACGCACACACTTTTTTAAGCTAATGGTGTTTGCTCATTTGTTAAAAGTTAACGGAAAAGTTAACCCTAGTTTAATTGTTTTAGTTCTTGGATCAACCGTGTTACAAAATGTATAGTTTGAGACTAAGTGTGTAATTTATTGAATTTGCGAATTAAAACTAAAATATGAACATACTACGTGGGCAATTTATGTAAATTTACTTTGAAAAAAATATTATATTACATGATCATTCCCATTAATTTAATCACTTTTAATCCTTGTCACAATTTAAATATCGAGCTTCTAAAATAAACATCAATACTTGCCTCCTGTGTGATTTTGAATAGTAATAAATCACCTCCAATTTCATTAAGTTTAATGTTACAACTTTCATTTGGACCACTGGTGGAGGTTAATGGAGGTCCGGGGGTGCCATGGTCTCCACCGATTTTTCGCTCGTAGTGTTTAATTTTCCCAAAAATTTTTAAAATCTTATTTTTTATTGTAAAATATTGAATTTTTAATAGTACGACCTCGACCGATTTGAATTTTAAAAGTCCGGATACAATCGACTTTTCGCTCAACCTCCGCCCCAAAGGTTAAAGGCCACGTAACAATGTGGAGGTTCATACAGAATAATGACAAATCTGAGGCTCTTTCCATTTTAAAAAATATACAGCACAATCCACAATCTTTGAATAGATGTCATTAGGGGAAATATTTTAATATCTTATAAAAGTTAAATATTTTGTTAGAGTTAAATGTCATTAGTCCCTGTGGTTTGGATCATTTTGTCAGTTTAGTCTAAAGGTTTTGTTTTTCGCCTGTGGGTCCAAAAAGGTTTCAGCATTGTCATTTTAGTCCACACCGAATTGCCCTTTTTGCTAACATAAAAATAGATGAAGTTAACCCAGTGGACTAAAATGGCAACACTGAAACCTTTTTGGATCCACAGGCGAAAAATGAAACCTATGGACTAAACTGGCAAAATGGCGTAAACCACAGGGACTAAAATGGCATTTAACTCATTTTATTACGTCAGTCATGCAACTTTATATTTTTATCTATACGTCAGTCATGCAACATTATATTTGTAGGCTACCACTATTCTCACACCCCTAAAATCTTATTTTCAAATCCCTACATATATATACGGTTTGTATAGAGTTACACAGGCCGTATAAATCATTGTTGCAACAAAAAATGTCAAAGAATGTTTTTATATCTATGTATACGGGCCGTATAACATTATACGGCCCGTATAGAATTTTATAAGACCCTTATAATGTTATACGACCCAAAACTCTTATAATATTATACGACCCGTATAATGTTATACGATCAGTATAGAATGTTATACGGCTTAATATTTTTTCTATGTATACGAGCCGTATAACATTATACGAGCTATATAATATTAGACCGCCCAATATTTGTCATGTTAAATTATTCTATACGGCTCGTATAACGTTATACGGTCCGTATACAGGGTGTGAAATAAAGATTTTGGGATGTGGGGTTATTAGGACCCTTTCTTTTTTTATTTATATTAATAATAGACATGTGATAATAGGTCTATGAAACTTACTGTTTCCAACGAGTAACGTTTTGATGTAGTGCGTGGTACGATAAATGAAGATCAAACACGTTGATTCTACGAATACCTGTGTAGTTCTTCCCCAACCCCAAAATTCAATCCAAAGGGCACGGAATTTGAAGTGAAAAAATCAGTTTTCTCAAAATTCAAGTCTGATTGTTCAAATGACTAGGGCAATACATAAATAGAGACAGAAATTCGAAATGGGCCTAAAAAAGACAACGGGCCAAACACAAGCCCAAAAACAAAACGCCCAAAATACTTGAAAAAACATAAAAATGGAAAAAACTAATAGAAATAAGCGTTTTTTCGGCCTGGACGATGACCCAAACCGCCATAGGCGGTTTGTAGCAAGATAGAGCTCGTTCTCCCGTTCGTTTCACCTGGTCACACGCCCAAAACGGACCCGCGTAGCCCAAGTTAGAGCCATTTTAGTGAAGCCCCTTTTGTTACGCGATCTTGGGCCTCCAAATACAAGATGGCCCACTCTTCCACACTTGGGCCCGCATCACGTTTACATCTTCGTCTATATATACACACATGCATAGTAACAACAACTCAAAACAAATCTTATACCGGTTTATTACTTTTTAGCTTATTTCTTTCAAGATGGCTTCAATATGCTCTATTTCTTGTTTAATTCCCCATTACAAAAATCACCATGATAGATGCAGACAATTTGACATTGGGAGGCCACTACATTCATCACAATCCACATCAAAGAAGCTTATCACTGCCAAGGTTGTCAGAACGGTTGAACCCGTCCCTAGACGATCAGCAAACTATGCGCCATCATTATGGTCATTTGATGATATTCAATCACTTTCTAGTGAATACACAGTATGATTGCAATTTTAATTCCATTTATACTAATTCTAGTAGTATATAATGTACACTCAGTGGCGGATATACCTTAGAACAAGGGGTAGCCTCCCCTACCCCTTAACACTCCGGCAGTAGTGTAATTTTTTTTTAAATTTGACTTTTTTTTTTTATTTTGCTGCCCCTATAGAAAAAAATTTAACGTTGCCTCTATAATTATTTTCTAAATCCGCCACTGCGAACACTTGTACTAATATTCAACCATCTAGGGAGAAGATTACAATGCAAGAGCAGATACTTTGAAGGATGGGGTGAGGATGATAATACGCAAAGTGGGAAGTCCATTGAGTACGCTAGAGTTGATTGATGATTTGCAGAGACTCGGAATATCTTATCACTTTGAAGATGAAATACGAAATCTATTGGATGTGATTTACAACAATTACTTCAAAACTCATGACAAGTGGAACACCATGGATTTGAACCTTGAAGCCCTTGGATTTCGACTACTGAGACAACATGGTTATAACCAGGTTCCTCAAGGTACAAAATCATATATGATTCAGGAATTTATATTCACAAAGAACATACTTGAAGATTTAACATGATGCAAAAGAAAAAAAAAATAGAAACTGCCAACTAATATAAGTTATATGCATTTGTATTGATTGTTTTTTCGTGCATGAAATTTGGTTGATGTTAATAAAACAGATTAAAGTAATATTTATTAAACTTTGCTCTACATTTAGACATATTTCACAACTTTAAGGACAAGACTCAAAATCTTAAGCCACACTCGCTCGAGGATATGATGGTAATGTTGAATTTGTACGAGGCTTCTTATCATTCATTTGAGGATGAAAGTATACTGGACGATGTTAGTAACTTCACAGCAAAATATCTCAAAGAAAATCAAAACAAGATGGATGAGAGTATATCATCCTTAGTAAGCCATGCTTTGGAGCTTCCACTGCACTGGAGAGTGCCAAGAATAGAGTCTAAGTGGTTTATTGAAGTATACGAGAAAAGAAGTGACATGAATCCCACAATGTTGGAGCTTGCAAAATTGGATTTTAATACGGTTCAGGCTGTTCATATTGAAGATCTAAAACAGGCATCAAGGTATGTATCACTTCTATATCATGTGCGCCAAATATATATATTTTTGGATTGACAATATATAATAACAAAGTAGCAAGGAGCTAGAATCAAACTATTTAGTTACTAGTTATTGCTAAGGGTTGGTGGTTGTTAATAATAATATATGCCTTTAAAAAAAACTTATTATTTATGTATATACATCTACCTAGCGATGACTTATAACTGTATCAAAAATATAAACCCTACCTTGGAGTCCCAATTTTCTTGATTATACAATAAAACCGTACATTATTTTTCGATTATTTGAATACGGTTATGCAATTTTTTGTCTGTCAACATATTAGAAATTGTTAGGATTAGCACTTAGTGTCATTTATCGTTGTGATTTATTTTGGCTGGATCTATTTGGACACCTCCTGCGCCTATTTTCACACTTTTTGAAACCTAGACGCCTCGTATAGCTCTATACGAGGCGTACATGCACTGAATTCGATGGGGTCTCAGAGGGTGTCAGACACGTTGTTTAAGGAACCCTATACGCAGGGTATAGGGCTATACGAGGCGTCCATGTTTGGTTTTTTTTTTGGCTGAAATGAGGGGTGTTTTGGTGGGTTTTGGTATGGTTTTTTGGATAGTTTTTGAAGATGTGTTTTTTTGTTGAAATTTTTTTTGGTTTTAAAAAAAGTTTTTTTTTCTTTTTTACACTATAAAAAGTTTTTGTTTTTTAAAAATTAACTATTTGCCTTTAAAAATCGTTCTTTTTTGGTTTTTAAAAAAGTTTTGTTTTTGTTTTTTTTTTTTTTACACTATAAAAAGTTTAAAAAAGTTTTTGTTTTATATCGATTAAATCAACTATTTTAAAAATCGGCTCTTTAAATATATTATATTGATTAAATATTATATTGTTTTTAACATTTTACTTTTTTAAATATTATTCTTTCGATTAAAATTTTATTTCTTTCAAATATTGTTTCCGTATTATATTCAGGGGGTTATATTGTTTCCATATTATCTAAATTTAAGACAACAATCATTAAGTAACCGAATAACTGAAAACAAACATAAATATGACATATATAAGATAAATGTTTACATCCATAACAAAAAATATATAAGATAAGTTTGTACATCCATAATAACAATAAAAACAACAACAGGTCTATGCATCCAAATCCGAATCTGAATCCTGATGCTGCTGCTGCGGGTGGTGCTGCTGATGTGGTGCTCGAACCGGTGGAAGCGGTATCGGGGGTAATCCCTCTCTCTCTCTTCTATCCTGCTCCGCCCGTACCAGCCAACCTACCAAATCGTCGAGCCTGTCAAGCCTGGCTCGTACATCCGGATGTAGCGCAGCTCCTGGGGCACCACCTCGAATAACGTGACGTGGAAACTGAGGTGCCCCGGCAGGTGGCGGTGGCTGTGGCTCCGCTGCACCGTCTAGATCCTCCGGAGGGTCCTCCACGGGCACTACATCAGCAGGATCTGCAGGAGGATGAATGGGCTCGAAATGCTCTGGTAGGGCCTCCTCTCTCCATACGCCCCCGTCGCGGTTTTTAAACCGCGGGCCAACGGGGAACCTCTTGATAACCCTCATCCCCCATAGCGACTGCATACCCATCCGCGTCGGCATGATGGCCGGCGTCCGTAGATGTGGGTCCTGGTGTGGTACGAGGCCCAATGAACGGGCAATGACGGTCACGTACGCCCCGCCATACAAAAATCCGCGCTCCTGCCGGTGATGGCCGGAGGCGAAGTACTGGGCTAGATCGTGTGCTAGCGCGCAGGGCCTCAGTAAAGGAAAAAAAGATCTGTGGTCGTACACCACTCACAGCTGTAGCCGCGCGCTGAAATAGAAGTGGCGAGCAAATGGTGCAGATACCTGCAGATAGTGTTAGCGAAATACAAAAACAGAGATTAATAAACAGTGCATATAATCACAATAATTGCAATAATAAACGTACATACCTGTATAGTGGGTCCCTAACAAACGACACCCTCCCCTTCGACTTTTCGTGCTCCCAATGATCCGCCCCCGCAATCACCTGCCAAAACCCTACAAGAGTGGGTTTTTCAACCACCACTAGCCCCGCTGTGTAAATCTCAGTCTCGATCTCCTCCTGCATGTATAAACCACAATGCACCGCAAACTGTGCTAGCGTCATCGAACGCATAACGCCAGCAAGCCTGAAAGAAACCTCAGGCGGATGGGGAGCACCTGGGTACGGAAGCGGCACTGGCTCCCCAGGAGGGTGAAATGTGAATGACGAAAGGAACTCGACCAGCAGCTCCCTGTAGGTCGGCGTGTGCGCCAAATCAAAAAGACGATGCCACGGCGAATCGATAGGTATAAACCGACGCACTCTCGGCGTCTCAGCAATCTCCTCCATCGCATCCCAGTCGATCGATGCATGCGATCCAACGTGCATCCTCCTAAGCTTTTGGCAATGACGGGCGGCGTCAGTGCCGTCGGGAAACTCTAGATATGGATGCCCCTGCAGCGTATCCACAGGCGGTCGCTGTCTCCGTCGTGGACCCTGCTGAACCGGCTCTATGTGAATGTCATCGCCCGGTATCAGATCGTCCTCCATAATAAATACTGTATACGTATACAAACAATAATAAATAAAACAATAATAAATAAATAAATAATAATAATAATAATAATAATATAATAATAATAATATAATAATAATATAATAATAATTAATAAATAATAAATAACAATAATAATAATGTTTTTAATAATAATAATTAATAAATAATAATAATAATAATAATATTTAATAACAATAATAATATTAATAATAATAATAATAATAATATAATAATAATATAATAATAATTAATAAATAATAAATAACAATAATAATAATGTTTTTAATAATAATTAATAAATAATAATAATAATAATATAATAATTAATAAATAATAATAATAATATTTAATAATATAATTAATAAATAATAATATAATAATAATATAATAATAATTAATAAATAATAAATAACAATAATAATAATGTTTTTAATAATAATAATTAATAAATAATAATAATAATAATAATATAATAATTAATAAATAATAATAATAATAATATTTAATAATATAATTAATAAATAATAATAATAATAACAATAATAATAATTAATAATAATAATAACAATAAACAATAATAACAATAATAATAAAAAAAAAAATCAGACCCTCGTATAGGGCTATACTCGGCGTCCTGTTCTACAAGTTCATCATCATCCTCATACTCAAACCCCCAAAACCCAACAAAATTCAAATTTTAGGGCAAACCTACGGTCTAAAGGCATAAACGAGACAAAAATACTTAACTACGGGATGAAATACGTACCGGTGATGCTTCGATTCTTCAAAAATACGGTTGAAAATACGTACGAGGCGTATAGATCAAGCAGCAGCGTATGTGTGTGTTTTTTGTTTGGGTGTGTGATCTGTGTCGTCTAGCCCCCCCCCCCCTGTGTTGTACGAAGACTAGACGCCTCGTATAGATCTATACGAGGCGTCTATTCTTTTTGTTAAATGACCATTTTGCCCCTGTTTAGCCCTCAGTATAGCCTTTTTTCAGGGGCAAAATGGTAATTAACCAAACCAGAAAGATATTTCTGGAATGGTTAATTACCATTTTGCCCCTGAAAAAAGGCTATACTGAGGGCTAAACAGGGGTAAAATGGTAATTTAATAATACTTTTTAATAATTAAAAAAAGAAAAGGTGATAAAGTTGCCGCCTCAGTTGTACTCCTCGTACAGACCTGTACGCATCGTATAGGCTTGAAATTACCTTTGAGCCCCTGCTAAATGGCTATACTGGGGACATTTAGGGGTAAAATAGTAATTAACCAAAAATATTTTCAAAATTCAAATTTAAAACAAAAGAAATGTTACCGCTCAAACAGACGCCCCGTACAGGTCTGTACGAAGCGTCCATGTTCAAAAAATTCAAATTTTGAAATTCAGATATTCAAAATTTAAATTTTCAAAAGCCCGCTCAAACATACGCTCAGTATAGCCCTATACGAGGCGTCTGGTTAGGGTAAAATTACTTTTTCCCTGAAATAAGCCTAGATTGGGGGCATATCAGGGGCTAAATGGTCTTTTGTGCAACAATATACGAGGCGTCTAGTTCTATACGAGTCGTATATTTGTATTTTTTTGTAGAAAAATTTTAGAAAAATACTATTAATTACAAAAAAATACTATTAATTACAAAAAAATAGTATTAATTACAAAAAAATACTATTAATTACGAAAAAAATACTATTAATTACAAAAAAATACTATTAATTACAAAAAAATACTATTAATTACAAAAAAATACTATTAATTACAAAAAAAATACTATTAATTACAATAAAATACTAATAATTACAATAAAATTCTATTAATTACAATAAAATACTATTAATTACAAAAATCATTCTTCCGTGTAACTATCTATGTAATTAAGACTGGGGTTTGATCTTGGTCGAGGATTCATTATCGATGTATACCATTCTAGACGTGGCAAGTACATATCTTCCCATTGTTCTGTGTGGGGTCTTCGGTGGGTCAACCATAGCCCGTGTGCTGGTGGCATAGGATAACCCCCTTCCAGCTTATCATGTATGAAGTGGTTCTCGTTAACATGTGTAAGCGTTATGAATAATGGTTGTTGATTAGCCGGAGGACTTAGTATTGGGAAGTAAGTGGAACTCGCACCCATGGTTGTCGTTAACAGGTGCACCCTGATACCGTACGTTTGTGCAATAAGAAGTCCTGCAAAGGGGAAGTCCATCCAGTGATTCTCCCCACAACCGGCCACTGAATCCCAAATTAGGCCCTGACGATGCGTGTAAAAATAACCATCAGCCCATGCTTCAAATATTGGGAACCAGATCGATTCATTCTGATCCATTTCTTGGACAAGGTCCCTCCTAATAAGCCCCCATGAACTCTGATCCATCCCTAAGCCCACAGCCACAGACCGAAACCCACAATGACCGTCCGGCATCACATCTCGTTTGCACGAGACGTACGGATGGAACACTGGCAGAATGTCAGACTTAAACCATTCGATGATTCCCACGTACTCGTCCCCAATGATTAAAGGAAAACCGTGATCATCTCGTGTCTCTTTCTTCTTAGAGCTCTTTGAACGGCTTAGGGTCGCTTTGGGTTTTTGGGACCTTATAACCGACTGTTGTGAGGCCTGAGACGGAACGTACGAGCTGTGGCGAGGTTTATCGTACTTACTTTGTCGTGAACCTTCAAAGCACGTGTTTGCATCACCGAAGGAGCTTCTCCTCTATTCTTCATCTATACGAGAGGCCTCGTCCAACCTTTCTTGTACCTGCTTTGTTGTTGGTCGGCCACGAGTATTTTGTTGGACAACCGGTGGTTTCTTGGTAGATTTCGTTGGAGTCAACACCGCTTTAATCTTTGAAAGCAGGCTTTTTTGCTGAGCTGGGGGGTGCGACTGTAATTGTTGTCTAACAACATCTAGCTCTTCGACCACGTCAAGGGAGTCGTCTATAAATTTACAACTTTGGAAGTTAAGTTTCCGCCAGAAGACGTCTATGTCTTCGAGTTGAATCGGACGCTCTGCACGGTTAAAAACAATATTGTTTAAGTAAAATGAAAAAAGGAAATATATCACACAAGTGTTGTACGTTCAACAATTATTACCTTCACGCATGTACTTTTCTATCCTACAAGCACAGGGCAACCCACAGCTGTGCCACATTTGGCAACCACATGATGAATTAAAGCGCTCCAAGACATCTAGCTTCCTAATTGCCTCTCCATGCAACAAGTCAAGGGCTTTGTGGGATACTTTTCCAAGTAGGTGTTGAAACATCGGGTGTTTGTGGTGTTTCATTGTTTTTTCGATGCTTTCTCGAAAAGTCTTCCTTATTTCACCGAACTGTGTCTCAACTATATCCCGGACACAACCAACTATACGGTCCAGCGAGCTCCTATCTTCGACGTATCTCTTTAAGTTGGCATGTTGGCTCTCAACTCTGTTTGTAGTACGATTACCAAAGTTGCGCCTCTTATCAGTCCACGCAAAGACAAACATCTCCTTATAGTCTTTTAGCCAGTTATCGTACACGTATTTGAAGACTCCTAAAAAGTAAAAATAATTTAATAAAATTTGCATAGGTGAGTCGTATGTTATTAGAAAAACTTACTAGAACGTTTGCACTCCACAAGTCGCTTTCGCATGTTGCGCAAGTGGTAGTCGTAGATGGGTATGGATGGAGACTCAATCAATGTCCCCCAGAATGACATAAATTTCTTCCAGTCGTCGTCTGTGAAGGCACCCTTGCAGTGCTTCATAACATTCTGTTGTATGTGCCACCTGCAAAGAAGCCTGGAGGCGTCTGGAAATACTTTAGCACACGCGCCCATAAGGGCTAGGTCTCTATCCGTTAAAATCACACGTGGCTCCATACATTCATCCAACATTGCCTTAACCCTCTCAAGCACCCACACAAAGTTATCACCCCGTTCTTTACTAACAACGGCATGCGCGATAATAAACGATTTGTTGGTAGGCGTCATACCAACAATCTGGATAAAGGGCATATTGTATATGTTTGTCTTGTACGTTGTATCGATCATCATGACGTGGGGGATGCACGCCACATGACTCTCGAGTCCTGATGAAGAAAGAAGATCTCTGTTACGATCTCTGTTCCGGGTTCTTCCCGTGTCTCGTAAATAAAGTCGTTGTTCATCAGCACATTTTCTAGTGACTGCATGGGAGTCAATCCTTGTCTTTGTTCGGCTCTAATCTTCGCTACAACGTTTTGAACGTCTTTCTGAACATGAAACCTGTCGGGGTCCTGCTTCCTTATCGTTTGAAATATTTTGCGCGGCTCCATGTTTTGAGCTGTCAGTTGCTCGATCAGTTTCATTTCGCTTGGAGTAAACCTTCGCACAAACGCGTGGGCCGACAGGTCCTCACAAAGTTCGTGGTTATGTTCAATTGTTCCGTCTTTTATCTCCCAGGTTTCATACGGGTGGTTTCGGACAGCCAGCAGGTAAAACGGGCAACCGGTTTTTTTGCTTCCAGCTTTTCTAAGTGTTGCTGTACTCTGGTGTTCACCACCACGATCACATTCAAGCCATACCCTCCCGGTTCTTCCCCCAATTTTCTTTGATCGACGGGTGACAATAACGAAACCATCCGCATTTGCTATTTCTTGTATCCGTTTCTTTAGTTCATCTAAGGAGTTGAAAACCTGTAACATCGACAATATTAATAATAATAATAATAATAATAATAATAATAATAATAATAATAATAATAATATAATAATAATAATAATAATAATAATAATAAAAATAATAATAATAAAAATATTAATAATAAAATAGTAATTTATACCGTTTTTTTTAAGTACAGACTGTCCAGAATCGGAGGTGCTTCACCACCATATCTACCATATCCACCATAACCACCATATCCTCCAACGTCCGAATTGTTTTGATGAACATAAGGAGTGCCCGGGGAAATGAATTGCTGATGGTCACCGTCTCCTCCGTATCCACCGTATCCCCCGTATCCACCGTATCCACTGTCTCCTCCGTATCCACCGTCTCCTCCGTATCCACGGTTTCCTCTGTATCCACGGTCTCCTCCGTATCCACCGTCTCCTCCGTATCCACCGTCTCCTCCGTATCCACCGTCTCCTCCGTATCCACCGTCTCCTCCGTATCCACGGTCTCCTCCGTATCCACCGTCTCCTCCGTATCCACCGTCTCCTTTGTATCCACGGTCTCCTCCGTATCCACCGTCTCCTCCGTATCCACCGTCTCCTCCGTATCCACTGGCATGGTATGAGTCATCTACAGGGGCTGTTTCATCAACAGGAGGATGCTTGTTCAAATCTAGAAACGGGCTGTTTTGTTTTCCTTGTATACTAGACACAACCTCCTCTTGCTCATTAGAATCGGGAACGCCAGACTCCTCCAAAATAGACAACCGTATCATCATTAGTAAATAATAAACTAAAACAACAAGCAATTAAAACATTTACGCTAATAACTGTTACCGCAACGCTTTCGTGCCCCCACTTTTCGCTAGAATACTGCCCGAAGATATAGTTGCCGTCCCAATATGATGACATTTCAACACTCCGGGATGATAATAACGCAAAGACAAATAAAAGAAGAAACAGAATGTGAGTGTTTGTTTGTTGAATGCTCGGATGTGGACCAAGAACGCACTGTAGGTTGCATTTTATGTGAGTTAAAGACGCCTCGTATAGGTCTTTACTCCCCGTATGCCTTTAAGTCATGTCGGGCATAGTCTCATCATAGTCAAATCTGTCAGTCCAAGACGCCTCGTATAGACCTATACGAGGCGTCTAAGTACCTTCGTATTGACCCCTCGTACAGGGCTAGACTCCCCGTATAAGTTGACTGATGTGACGTTGTACGAGGTGCAGAAGCTGGTCGGGAAAAGCAAACCTATACGCCTCGTATAGGGCTATACGAGGCGTCTAGAAGGGTGTGGATTTAGGGAATAAGGTGTCTGAATATGTACACCCTTTATTTTATATTTCACAAATTGGATTTCAATAGGTGATTTACGTTAAATATTGTTTAATTTTCAGTTTTGACAAGTAGAGCAAATAATCACTATATATACTTAGAAATTTCTGCTTTTCATTAAAACCCACTCCAACTATAACTGTCTCTATTTTAGGGACCGTATACAATACATGTATTATCATATTTTTCACGTGTTAAGATCATCACAAATAGATTAAGCCAACCCTCACACATACTATATATATTTTAGGTGGTGGAGAAATTTAAAATGGGCTAGGGAGCTTAGCTTTATTCGAGACAGCTTAGTGCCGAGTTTTCTGTGGACGGTTGGTTTTGGTTACCTACCGCACTATAGCATTGGAAGGAGTTCATTAGTCAGGTGTGTTGCCATGGTCACCGCTATAGATGATATTTATGACGTGTATGGTACTTTGGATGAACTTCAACGATTTACCAACGTGATAGACAGGTACACCATAATGTACTTAGAACTCATGTTTATCAAGCTCGTACATTTGTGTTCGTGTTCATTCGAATCATATAGCTTATGAGAACTGATTAAAAATCTAATCGGCAGATGGGATATCGATGCGATTGAGGAACTCCCGGATTACATGAAGATAGGTTTCCACGGATTCTACAACACGATTAATGAGATCTCGTATGACACATTAAGAAACACAGGGATCCTCATCCTCCCGTACCTTAAGAAAGCAGTAACTAAACTATCTTTGATGTTGAACTATAATAATGTTATGTCAGATCTATTATCTATAACTTTTTTTTGGAACGGTAATATTGTAGTGGGCAGATCTATGCAAGGCCTACCTAGTAGAAGCAAGGTGGTACTATAGTGGGTATAAACCAACACTCCAAGAGTACTTGGATAATGGTTATGTGTCAATATCTGGTCCCGTAGTACTCATGCATGCTAAATTTGCAACATCGGTTGGTGCAACCCAAGAAATCTTGCAACGCATGGAAGAATTCGAGAAAATAGATCGCTACTCGTCACTAGTCTTACGACTGGCTGATGACTTGGGGACATCCACGGTATGCATTTTTTTATTAACTGGTGGGAGTTACCACGTGGTGCGCTATACGCGCCGGGGATTTGGTTGAAAGCGGTATACCGGTACGATACCAACACTTGATATAGCAATCAACACATGGTTTACATTAATTAAAATTATACATACAAATGTTAATATAGATGTTGTTCAAAAGGTAATGATTCATCATACTAAAAAGTCAAGAAAACAACAAAGCCGAATGCTGGTAGTGGTATGGTTAAGATGATATCAATTTGGTTCATCGAGGTAAAAAAATAGTTATATTCACACCGTTCGATTTTAAACAAAACTTTTAATTACCAAAACATTGATAAGATAAACACACCGCAATTGTTTATTTTGGATTTTATAACACGTTACATCAAATTATTAGAATGACAGAAAAGTGAAAATGACGTTACTTTAAATAAAAATGCTAAATTATTAGAATGACAGAAAAGGGAAAATGACGTTACTTTGCGCAACTCGATTTTGCACAAATTTTATATTGGCATCTTTATAGTAATAATAAGCATGTCGTAACGACATAATCAAAACTTTACAAAACAACCTGAAAATTTATAAAAATAAAAAATGTTTAAATTAATTATAATAAAAAAAACAAAAACTATTCTATTTTGTCGTTTTTTCTTTCTGAGTTTTATATGGCAATATCATACTCGTTGGAAAGATAAACAAACACTAGATTTTATGGTGTATTTAAAAAAAAAAAACCGTTTAACGTATGAAAAAGTTGCTGATGTTTAAAAATAGGGTGTATGTGCCGAGAAATGACAAGATTACTCTTATACCATTCCACCCATTTTCCAGATTTATGTATGTGTCATTCTCCTATGTCTTCCTACCCTTTCAATGATTTTGGTCCTTTTTATCATATCCATACCCCATGTATATGTGTGTGTGTTTGTGTGTCTATGTATGTATCTATATACACACACATACTTACAATTTCTCTTATGTTTTTAAGGATGAACTAGCAAGAGGAGACATTCCAAAATCAATCCAGTGTTACATGCACGAGAGTGGTGCAACAGAAGAAGAAGCTAGAAAGTACATCAAAGAAATGATTCGGGACACGTGGAAGAAACTTAACAAAGAACGAACACGTGCCAATTCTCAATTTTCACGAGAGTACGTCGAATATGCATCAAACATGGCTAGAATGGCACAATTCATGTATGGAGAAGGAGATGGGCATGGTCGTCCCGATATAACGAAATCTCACCTATCATCATTGCTTTTTAATGCAATCGAAGGGACAAAATAGTCAAGAGTGTGTATCTCGCATTGGAGGTGAAACTTATTTATTAAATACGTATCCGAGTAACTTATATTTTTTAGGGAGTTGAATAATTGTCCTTGTATTTTCATTTTATTTTTATGCGGTCCAAGTATATTAAGTCTACTGAATTTGCTTAGCTTGCAAACTACTTATCTCTTATGTTACTTGAAGCTTATGTCTAATCTTCCCAATTGCTATCCTCGGTAAGACACTAGAAAGTAAATAAAAAAGTTAAAATGTACTACAAAACGAATAAGTATCACCGACAACCCAATTTGTCGAGAAAGGCTTATACACGTAGAAATCCCTTAGTCATACTCGTCATGAATCAACGCAGGTTGTCCTTGCATTTTTATGCCGTTCAAGTATACTAAGTCTGTTGAAGTTATTTAACTTGTAAACTATTTTGTCTTATGTTAGTTAAAGCTTATGTCTAATCTTCCAGATTGCTATCCTCAGTACAAAACTAGAAAGTGAATAAAAAAGATAATAATGTACTATAAAACGAATGAGTATCACCGACAACCCAATTTGTCGAGGAAGGCTTGTACACGCGGAAATCCCTGAGTCATACTTGTCACGAATCAATACTGACAAACTTTTTAGGTATGAAATTACAAACGTGTTTTAAAATCAGATTGAAAGTTGAAAAGCACTATATATATATATATATATATATATATAGAATTGCGCTAAAATAAGAACCACCTCGAGTTGTAAGAACCGCGAGAACCACACCATCCGGGTCGCCGTTTACCATGATTTTTTTTTACAACTAGATGTGTGTATTATAAACACAGCCTTAAAAAAAATTTTAAACGCCGCGGCCGAGAGGGTAGTTTTTTACACCACAAGTTTGGTGTAAAAAAAAAGAAAAAAGAAAAAAAAAATAAAAACACCAAACTTGTGGTGTAAAAAACTACCCCCTCGGTCGCGGCGTTTAAAATTTTTTTTACGGCTGTGTTTATAATACACACATCTAGTTGTAAAAAAAATCATGGTAAACGGCGATCCGGATGGTTTGGTTCTCGCAGTTCTTACAACTCGGGGTGGTTCTCATTCTAGCAGCCCCCTATATATATATAGGGTAAGGTTCATGCGGGAATCACCTTTATTGTGAGAACCGCGAGAACCAATGTGAACACAACCAAAAATACCTAAAAAAACCTAACCCCACCCCCCCCCCCCAAAAAAAAAAACTTAACCTCCCCACCCACCCACCCACCAAAACCTAAACCCCTATCCCCCACCCCCAAAGCTAAAATGCTAAAAACTAAAACCCCAAAAAACCGAAAAAAGTAAAAAAAAATCAAAAAACACACAAAAAATGTTTTTTTTTTAATATTTTTTACATTAAAATCGCTACTTTTAGTAGGCAAAAAAAATTTTAAAAAATATTTTGGCTACTAAAAGTAGCGTTTTTTTTTATAAAAAATATTAAAAAAAATTCTTTGTTTTTTTTTAGCTATTTTTAGGTATTTTTGTTTGTGTTCATATTGGTTCTCGCAATAAATGGTGGTTCCTAATGCATCCTTCTCCTATATATATATATACTAGGTTATTACCTGGAATTGATTCCCGTGCTCGAGAAAGTTACTACTATAATTAACACATACCAAAATTGGGACATTAAATATCTTCACTACAATATACATGGGTTAAATAAAAAATTTAAAAAGTCATGATCTGATAAACCTACAAAATTTACATAGACTGACGAACATACCAAGCCTAGCCTTGCTTCTTGAATGCATCTGCTTTGGACATTATTTCAAGACCAGTGCAGGCTAATTAGTTAAGCTATAAAAATAATTAGCAAAAAAATACCAAAAAGCATTCATACATTTACACAAACATCAATTACCAGTACATAAAAAAAACTCAATTAAATTTCAAGTTTAGAAATATACCTTCCATTGATCATGAGCAATTAAAGGGTCACCGGAAACAATAGCAGGAAAACAGTTGTGAAGTAACCGGCAACGAACTATAAAAAGGACCACGAAACACGAACCCTAGATGTTAAAACAAATTGAACTTTCTCTTTCTTCATAAAAAGCAGATAATCAAAACTATATATCAAATCTCGACTTCATCCTAGCTGGACTCTTCTAAGGCTGTTTGACCAAAGTCAAACCACTGTTTGACCAAAGTCAAACCACTGTTTGACCAAAGTCAAACAACTATTTGACTGCAAAAATATAATTCTTAGTGGTACAAAAGTCTGTTTGACCAAAGTCAAACCACTGTTTTACCAAAGTCAAACAACTGTTGTTAAAACACTTTTGGGTTAAAACATTGTTTGAAACTACTGTTGGGTTAAAACAGTGTTTTGAAACCACTTTTGGGTTAACAGTGTTTGAAACCACTGTTGGGTTAAAACAGTGTTGTTAAAACAGGGTTTTGAAACCACTTTTTGGTTAAAACAGTGGTTTCAAACACTGTTTAAAACCAACAGTGGTTTCAAACACTATTAAGCCAAAAGTGGTTTCAAAACACTGTTTTAACAACACTGTTTTAACCCAACAGTGGTTTCAAACACTGTTTTAACCGAAAAGTGGTTTCAAAACACTGTTTTAACCCAAAACAGTGGTTTCACTTTTTCTCGGATTAAAACATTGTTTGAAAAACTATAGGTTTTATGTAAAATACAATTAAAATTAAGATTATGATTTACATTTTTAAAACACTGTTTTAAGCAAGCAATAACTACAGAATTTCACTAACAAACAAACCTGATGAACGAACCCAGATCCGACAAATAGATATTCATGAATATTCCGATTTGAGTTCACTTACACAAAGCAACTCAGTTTCAAACTACTGTTTCGAAACAAACCTGAGATTTCAATTGATCTTAGTGGGTCGATTCAAACTACTGTTTCGAAACAAAGCGACTCAGTTTCAAAGATCTTAGTGGGTCGATTCAAACTCAGGTTTCTCGGTGTTCAATGAGCCAGCTTTCCTGCTGTCATCCGGAATCGTAGAGTTTTGCATTTCCTGCACAGAGTTCAGTTTTTTAATGGTTGAAACTTGAAAGTTGAAACTGTTGGAATATTTTTAGACGTTTACATTAAGACGAACTCACCACAATGTGGGGATTGCTTGTGTTCATCATTAAGCCGTTACCCTTTTCTTTTGTAGCACTTATTTCATCTGGAAGGGGCTCTTGCTGTGTAAAGTTGGTGGTCAACTGAATATCAGAACCGTCACTAAAGAACTTTTAGATAAATGCATTTCATGCTATGAATAATGATAACTCACCATAGCAGAACTGGAAGACGATGTAGTTATTTTGCATTCGTTAATGACTTCATTTTCTCCAATGATCTTTGATTCCATTAGTTGAGTAGAAAAATAAGTTGAGTGTAAACTTAAGAGTATGTTAAGAGATTGTACAAGTAGTCATTGTAGAAAAACAAAATAACTCACGTAGAATGCAGTTACGATTCCCGCGGAATCGCCTTCAACAAGCTTGATCTGAATGTTGACTTTTCCAAACATGTACTTTGACTTTGATGAAAATCCAGCTCCTGATGTCAAAATACATAAATAATTATTGATAGACTTAGGTTTAAAATTTCATTCAAAGTTGCAACAAATGTATACCAGAGAAGTTATCTAGTCTCATGTTGACGACATCACCATCAAACGAAAAATGATCAGGAGCCAAGTAAGGCTGAAACAGTTGATCAAATTTAGCAGTAGCATTAGAAGAAAAGAACAATGATAGAAACAATGCAACAACAACTAAAGATGACCAAATGCAAATACCTTCTACCAACTTATTCAACATCATTATGAGATTCTGGTCATAAAACACATACCAAATAATTTCACTCTGTCACATCTAGTTTACTCATTATAGTGATCATGTATTGTAACCGAGATATCTAGTTAATATACAAACAACTTATCTGTTCAACTTTATCAAAACAATATAACTTCTGTAATCATATTTAGAACTATAAATTAGAAAATGTTTCAACTTGAACCGACTTCTAACAAGTTCAACTCAAAAAGTTCTCGTTTTCGGGAATATATAAAGCATGCATTTGAGACTGGATATATTTCAAACCTTTCCAATGGCATCAATCTCAAAAAGTTCTCATTTTTTATAAAAAAATTGTAAAAAAAAATTGGTATGTTTTTTAGCTTTTTTTAGGCTTTTTTAGTTAGTTTTCTAGTTTTCTCATTTAGATGTATTTTTCTCATGATCCTCTCCCTATGTATATATATATATATATATATATATATAGGGGAAGGATAAATCGAAAACCCACTCCAGTTGACTAAACCCTGAAAACCCAATAACAACCATTGATCATACTTGATGGATGACTATGATTCACTTTTGTCCATAAGTTGCTTTTGTGTACTTTTGTCTCAATTTTATAATATATTTCATGTCCTAAAGGGTAATCTTGGAATATTAATTCAATTTCTCTTACAAAAGTCTGTATGTTGTAAGACTACTTTTCTTCTCTTAGAAAAGTTTGCAAGTTGTAAGACTACTTTTCAATCTATTTTTGTACGTATATTTTTATAATATATTTTTGGACGTATATTTTTTTTTTGTTTTGTTACATGTGTATATGACAATCTATTTTTGTAACATATTTTTTTTGGTTTTGTTACATGTGTTACATAGAAACGTAACATATAACCTGGAAAAAATGTAACAACACACTTTATTTTTTACAGTAATTTAAAAAAAGTGACAATGCACTTTATCTTCTTTAACGTGCATTATTTCTGTAACACAAAAAATGTAACAGGCATTTTTTCTTTGATTGTTACATTTTTTATGTAACAAAAAAAATGTAACAAAAAAAATGTAACAGACATTTTTGATTTGATTGTTACAAAAAATGTAACGGTCATTATTTATGTAACACAAAAAAACGTAACTGGCATTATTTATGTAACACAAAAAATGTAACATGTTTTTTTTTCTTCGGTTGTTACATTTCTAACACCCGGTTACACAGTGTTACATAAAAAATGCCTAGATCTTGGAGTTTCATAACTAAGACGCATAAAATTGTCATGAGAATTGTTACATCAAAAATATAACATGCATATAAAAATAACACTTTATTAACAAGAATCCAACAACAACAGATTTTTTAGATTCAATCATCATAACAATAAACAAGAAAGTAACTTAGATTTTAATCCAATACATAAGAACTTAAATCAAATTGTTTCCATTTGTTCAGATATGAAAAAAAAAATCAAATTGTTTATATAAGAACAAATTTTACACAAAAAAAAAACGAAAAAAATCAGTAATAAAAAACAACATATCCAGAAAACAAGAACTAAAAAACATTCATATCTTCTTGAACAAAAAAATGAAAAAAGTTGCAGATCTACAAATCAGAAAAAATGAAGATCTATAAAACACAAAAAAATGCAAATCTGAAAAAAAAAACCCTGAAAACAAACATACTTATGGATCTGGAGGATCTTTTAGATATGGAACATCATGTTCAACATCGAACGTCTTTTGGATCATCTTCAACATCGAATCGTTATATGGAATATCATCTTCAACATCGAACATCTTCAACCGGATCTGGAGCATCTTTTGGATCTGGTAACATCTTGGAATTGGAACGTCTTTTTGGATTTCGGATCTGAACCAGATCTAAGTCTGATGTTGTATGGAACACCGGTTCGATCTTCTGATCTTTCTCCGATCTTCACTGCCCCTCTCACCGATCCTCATTGCCTCTATCTCTCCGATCTTCTCTCTCTAACCATCTATCTCTCTAGATTTTTGGGAAGTAAAATATGTTCTTCATTTGAGAAATGCTTCATAAAACACAAAAAGACTCTGTTTGGGAGAAATGAGATGTGAGAGATTTGATTTTTGATCTTGTTTCATCTATATTGGAACAAGAGAGAGAGAGGATAATTTATGTACAACTTTTAATTGTTTTCACTCCTCTCTGGTTTGAATAAATGGTGTGAGATGATGAGAGATATGTATAAATGAAAAGGATGAGTAGTACAAGGAAAGTTGTGAGAGAAAGATGTGAGAGAAAAAACAAACTTGAAGAAGCAAATATGACAAGTCTGCATGTGCAGACACATCATCAGCCCATCACCATAATCTCAAAAATGTAAGAAAGAAAATGACCATCATGCCCTTACTCCTCTCAATCTAAATTCAAACGTGGATAAATCCTAGCCACATGTTAGAGTTTTCAGGGTTTAGTCAACTGGAGTGAGTTTTCTCCTTATAATTAGCCTATATATATATATATATATATATATATATATATATATACATATATATAGGGTAGGGATATGGTAAAAAGTGTCTAAAATGTAAGAAGGGTAAGAAGTGTTTTAAACCATTGGATATTTGATCTAATGGTTGAGATCAATAGGGTATAAAATGTAAATTGTGTTTTAATTAGAAGGACCTTATGTAAAAATTGAAGGGCAATAGTGACTTTTCCAACGTTTCAAAATATGGTAACCGTTTCAAAACCCCCATCAACCTTCCTAAAGATCAGCGAATTATATGGTAACCAACAAATTATATGGTAACCGTTATTAATCTCCAAAAAATCAATGAATTTCTTCATACTTTATCATAAATAGATCTATAATCAGATTCATGGCGTGGTGTTTTAAAATACTGGATAAATTGACTATGATTCAGGTCATGGTGTTTTATCTGGAGACATTGTTCATGTCGTGGTGTTTTATACGCTTATGATTCAAGTCATGGTGTTTTATCTGGAGACATTGTTCATGGCGTAGTGTTTTATCAATAGAAAACGTTCACATATTTTAAAACACCATGACTATGAGTCAAGTCATGGTGTTTTATCTGGAGACATTGTTCATGGCGTGGTGTTTTAAAACATCTATGATTCAGGTCATGGTGTTTTTCAGGAGACATTGTTCATGGCGTGGTGTTTTATCAATACAAAAACATCCCCAGATTTTAAAACACCATGACTATGATTCAAGTCATGGTGTTTTATCTGTAGACATTGTTCATGGTGTGGTATTTTAAACATATATGATTCAAGTCATGGTGTTTTATATGGAGACATTGTATAATCAGATTCATGGCATGGTGTTTTAAAATAACTGGATAAATTGACTATGATTCAAGTCATGGTATTTTATCTAGAATCCAGAAAACATTGTATTGTGATTACATCCATGGTGTTTTAACATCTGGACAATCAAAATACAAAACATTCCCATATTTTAAAACACCATGACCATGATTCAAGTCACGATCAGAAATGAGGATGACGAAGATGAAAGACGATGACGGTGAATGATTTGTGGAGACGAAAGAAATTGGTGACGGTGGTCGGAGATGCATGTGTGTTCAAATCAGAGAAGATGACGTGAAGATGATGATGAAACAATCAATCCCTAAAAATTCTCATGGCCAGTTTTTTTTTTTTCAGTTATATTGTAAATCAATTAAATGACAAAAATGTACAATTACTAATCTACCCTTTTGAATTAATTAAGAGAAGGGACACTTGTCATTCCAAGATTATTTCTTACACTTCTTACAAAAGATGGACTTTTTACAGGATCCTTTACATATATATATATATATATATATATATATATATATATATATATATATATATATAGGACAAAGATCTGTTAGGAACCACCCTTTATTGCGAGAACCGCGAGAACCAGTGTGAATACAAACAGTAATACCTAAAAAAATCTAAAAAACACCCAATTTTTTTTTATTTTTTACTATTTTTTATATAAAAATCGCTACTTTTAATATCCAAAAAAAAATTTAATTTTTTAAAAATTTTTTTTTTGCTACTAAAAGTAGCGATTTGAACATAAAAAATAGTAAAAAAAAAATTAGATTTTTTTTTTTGATTTTTTTAGATTTTTTAGGTTTTTTGGGGGTTTAGTTTTTAGCATTTTAGCTTGGGGGGGGGGGTTAGGTTTTTTTTAGGTTTTTTGAGGGTTTTAGTTTTTAGCATTTAGCTTGTGGGGGGGGGGGGGGGGAGGGGGCTTTAGGTTTTTGGGGGGTGGGGGGTTAGGGTTTTTTTAGGGTTTTTTTTAGGTTTTTTTAGCTATTTTAGTTTGTGTTCACATTGGTTCTCGCGGTTCTCGCAATAAGGTGGTTCTCGCATGAACCTTACCCTATATATATATATATATATATATATATATATATATATATATATATATATATATATATATATATATATATATAGGGAGAAGATCATGCGAGAACCACCTCTTATTGTGAGAACCGCGAGAACCAATGTGAACACACCAAAAATGCCTAAAAATAGCTAAAAATCACACAAATTTTTTTTTTTTAATATTTTTATATAAAAATCGCTACTTTTCGAAGCAAAAAAAAAAAGAAATTTAAAAAAATTTTTTTTGCCACTAAAAGTAGCGATTTGAGCATAAAAAATATTAAAAAAAATTTAGATTTTTTTTTTATTTTTTTTAAATTTTTTTATGTTTTTTGAGTATTTAGTTTTTAGCATTTTAGCTTGGGGGAGGGGGGTTTATGTTTTTTTTTTTTTTTTTGGGGGGGGGGGTTAGGTTTTTTTTTAGATTTTTTGAGGGTTTTAGTTTTTAGCATTTAGCTTTGGGGGGGGGGTGGGGGTTAGGTTTTTTTAGCTATTTTAGGTTGTGTTCACATTGGTTCTCAAGGTTCTCACAATAAGGGTGGTTCTCGAATGAGCCCCTCCCTATATATATATATATATATATAGGGGATGGTTCAAATGAAAACCACTTTTATTGTGAAAACTCGAAAACTAACTAAAAAAAGCCTAAAAACACACAAAAAAATTTTTTTTTCAATTTTTTTATAAAAATCGCTAGTTTTTATATATAAAAAAAAACTGTTTTTCAAAAAAAAAAAAAAATTTGTGTAGTGCACATGTGTAGTAATACACATGTGTAGTACACATACATATGTGCAGTATTACACATGTGCACTACACAAATTTTTTTTTTTGAATTTTTTTATATTAAAAAACCTGCGAAATTTTGATTGCAAAAAAAAAAAAATTAAAAAAAAAATTTTTTTGTATGTTTTTTTGGCTTTTTTTAATTAGTTTTCGAGTTTTCACAATAACTAGTGGTTTTCATTTGAACCTTCCCCATCCAATAATGGGGATGGTTCAAATGAAAACCACTTTTATTGTGAAAACTCGAAAACTAACTAAAAAAAGCCTAAAAAACACACAAAAAAAAAATTTTTTTTTTCAATTTATTTTATAAAAATCGCTAGTTTTTATATCTAAAAAAAAACTTTTTTTCAAAAAAAAAATTTTGTGTAGTGCACATGTGTAATAATACACATGTGTAGTACACATACATATGTGCAGTATTACACATGTGCACTACACAAAATTTTTTTTATATTAAAAAACCTGCGAAATTTTGATTGCAAAAAAAAAATATTAAAAAAAAAATTTTTGTATGTTTTTTTGGCTTTTTTAATTAGTTTTCGAGTTTTCACAATAACTAGTGGTTTTCATTTGAACCTTCCCCTATATATATATACACATATATATATATATAATTAGTTTTCGAGTTTTCACAATAACTAGTGGTTTTCATTTGAACCTTCCTATATATATATATATATATATATATATATATATATATATATATATGATTAGGTTCACGTTTGAACCTAATCATATATAGGGTAGGGTTCCAGCGTGAACAACCTCCCAAGAGTGAACTGCGTGAACAAATCTGGACCCTTGATTTCCATTTTAGTTGTTAAGGGTAGGATTATAATTATATAAAAAATTAGATTTAAATCATTATTTTAATAATTGAATTAAGTTACATCTTTCCTATTTTAAATTCATTATCCATATTAAGTTTTATTTATTAATAAGATAATTATCAAAACAAACAACAAATCACCAAATTTCAATTTTAATTTTTATAGATTTCATCATCAGAATTCAAATTTTGATTTTTAAGATCCACGTAAACTTCATATTTCAACGGTATACACGTGTGTACTTGGATATAAATAGAACAGTACACATGTGTACTCAACATCGTACATATGTGTAATTAGCTACATAATACATACATAGAAACAATACCTGTAAAACTATTTTATATTTATCAAATTACAAGTTCCATAATGTTTTCCAAACCAAACAAAAAAACATATAATTACAAGTTCCAGTTTCGTAAAAACAATAAACCCAACATAATCGAAAAAACAAAAAAAACATAATCTTTTACAACTATTCGCCACGTTGTATGCTGAATCATCCTTATCGACCAAGCAAACAAACATATGTGAATCATCCTTATCGACCTCATACGTGAATCATCCTTATCGACCTTCCATCTCCACTTTTCTCGTTAACGACATCTCATATAATAGAACAAAAAAACTCAGCAACTAATACTTTGCATAATTCACAAGTGTACATTAACAACTTTACACATTCAATACACAAAAAATTCTGAGATATCACAAAAACAGACGCTATACACATGTGTACATCACATTAAAAACAGAGGAAAATCATAATACACGTGTGTACTTCGCATTAAAAACAGAGCAAAATCGGAATACACATGTGTACACCCGCTTAAAAAATAGAACATAACAAACAAAAAACACATTGTACATATGTGTACAACCCAGTGTACAATCTTCATCACATTTTCCCCTAAAAAACAATAACAATAATCGGAATACACATTAATCATATAATAAAATCAGCAACTTACCATAGAAAAATTGAGAACTATGTAAAAACAATCACAAAACTGACCAAATCCAAGCGACCTGCAAAAAAAAGGAATTAAAAAAAAGTCTTAATCATCTCCAAATTCAATCAAATCCAAAAATAAATCCATCCCTAAAAACTATGAACAAATGTAAAAACTATGAACAAATGCAAACGTGATAATCTGACAATCTTTAATTGAATCCAAATGATTAAACCATATACTATTCTCTTATTGGACCACCTTCATTCTCAATATTAGACAATTGATAGAATCAAGAATTTCACATGACAATCTATGACACAAAGATAAAGTTATTGGACCTCAAATCGTGAATCACGTGAATCTTTTGAAAACTAACAATTTATGATAACTTCACGTGAACCTTTGTTCCATTCACCTTCCTCGGATCCCTAAACAAAAACGTACCCTAAATCGATCGATGTCGGCAGTGGTAAATTTCGTTGATGTCGATCGATGTCGGCAGTGGTCTCCTCTGCTTTTCATTGATGTCGGCGACGCTGCTATGTGAGAGAGAAGGATGTGTGGGATTTTGAAACCTAATTGTAGATATAAACGTGATTTATACAATCAAGATGATATGGAAATTACACATATACCCTTATTCTCTTAATTAAATAGTAACAAATAACCAAATAATTACCATCATGCCATTCACTTAAAATCTCAAGATCATAAAAATCAAGGGCCCAGATTAGTTCACGCAGTTCACGCTGGAGAAAATGTTCACGTTTGAACCTAATCATATATACATACATATATATATATATATATATATATATATATATATATATATATATATATATTTGTCTTTCTACTTTTTTTAACATTACATCAAAAGGGGGCTACGGACACAGATTTGACCAAACCGGTTGCCACACATTCGAATAAATGTGTGACTAAAGGTATTTATAACATTTGAAAACACTTCTAGCCACACATTTTATAATTAATGTGATCATTGTGTAACGGTTCAAAACCTTTAGCCACACTTTTAGAAAAAAAAAACATTTGTGATATTTACTAACCACAACTCGAAAAGTGTAGCCAAATGTGACCTACTGCCATGATATTTGTTTGATTTTTCAATTTATGTGAAACACATTTATTTGAAACATTTAGCCACACTTACTAGTCACAATTGAAAATTGTGGATAAATGTTAGTAACTTCCACAATAGGTTTTGTATGGTGTGACTAAAAGAAAATACATATCACCACTTACGAATTTAGTGACCAAAAGTATTATTTATTAGCCCCTTAGTAAAGGGAAAGGTAATTTATGGTAATAGTCAATGTTTTTAATTGGGCCTAAAAGTTGTCAATAGTGATAGTGATGACAATTTAATAAACATATGATTATTAGTAGAGTATTATCACACTTAATTACAAACATGTGGCTAAATTTTACTAAGTGTCATCGTATATTTATGATTCTTTTATTCATGTGACAAAAAACTAATTGAGACATTTTTTAGCCATGTTAAAAAAGTGTGGCCAAATATGACCAACTGCCATAGTATTTGTTTGATTTTATATATGGCTATAAGTGTGAAATGATCAGCTAAGATGTGTTTGTGTGGCTAAATGTAGTACATGTTCACGGTAAAATATTAAAGCGTGATCGATCATTTCCACCTCTTCGCCAAATTGAACTAGGATACTTCGTCTTCTTCTATGATCACACATTTCCCTAGTTTATATAAATCCCTAGCTACAATCAGAATGATGTCATCGCCATCATCAATCAACTATATACAAACATACATTCCCTTGCCAAAAATCGATCGACGATCATCAGGTGTAAAATCTGATTAGCCGGTAAAGCAGCTCCAAACTATGGTAAGTAAAATCCGATTATCGATTATGGTCTGTTGTGGTGTTCAACCTAAATATTAATTGTTATTTTTAAATTTTAGGGCAAAATGAGCAAATGAATTTTACATTCAAATTCTATCAGAAAGGAAGCTATAAATCAGGACCAATTAACCAAGAATACATTGGAGGTCATGTCAATTATGTGGATTACGTCACCACTGTCATCTTATGTAGTTTGCAAATAGATCGAATACTCGATGAACTTGGGTATTCATGCAAGTTAAGAGTATACTCTAGATTCCCGGAGTTGTCCCTAAAATATGACAGACCATATCCAACTGCTAGTGAAGAGGATGTCACTGTATTGGCATTTTATGTGAATCAGTTTGATGAAATAGACGTCGTCCTAAAGAGGGTGGAGATTTCAAGATACTATACTCAGTTATGTTTGTTCGGTGAGTGGAGGCCCCCATTTCCCAAGTGCGGAATTTGCTTGTGTGACCACCCATAAGGTTTATGTCACACCCCAACCGATGGCGGAAACATCGGGGTGAGACACTGAGCGAAACAGATTGTCCAAGAGAATCCATAACAACTAATATATTACCAAATCCTTAACGTTAACATCCCATACTACTAACAGATAAAGTAAAAATAGTTATTACAGATAATTGTTCTAAAGACAAATATTGTTCCGACAACTCATAAATTATTCGTGGGTTTCTAGACCACCTAATCTTGATTCATCACAGCAAGCATAGAACAACATATTAAACACCTATCACATACGTTAAAATAGGTCAATACACATAGTGTAAATGTGAGCATACAAGTTTGATAGTATAATAATAGCGAAAGCCATTTACGCATAACCAGCATGTAACACGTAGAAATGTGAAGCAAGTGGGCTATCAACAATGAAATATGCACAGACATGACTGCGAGTTGTAGAATGCGCAACACATATCACCACTGTGACACGTGAAGAAATACCCTTAACAACCCCTGTCCATGACAGGTGCTGAGTCCACACTATAGTACTATCGTTGCTAAGGTGTCAGGCAACAATCACTATGTAAACATAACATACAAGCATTCATCGGATAACACGAATAACATTTAGAGTGGTTAGCGTATAAAAGTAGTTGCGTTGTGTGTCGATGTGATTTGATATAAGTAACGTATGTAACATCCAAAAGTGCGTTAAGAAAAAAGGGATCGAGTATACTCACAGATCGTGTTTAGTAAATAAACACAGTCTTGGATTGAAGGGAGCGCTTCAGGGATTAGCCTGATCACAGTACGACAGTATAAGCGTTGAACAGTGCGTAAAACAGTGTGCCGGAGAGAAGAGTGATCGAATGGTGGTTCGATCGGATGGCCATCCGGACGGATGACCGTTCGGTCGGATGGTCATTCGACTGAGGGAAGGTGTGTTTGTAATATGTTGAACTTTTGAAGTTTTCGTTGTAGTATAAATAAAGTCATTCTATCGGATGGTTATTCGGATGGATGGCCGTTCGATCAGATGGATGTTCGTTTGAAACTGATAATCTTTGAAAATTTTGTAAAAGTTTAAGTGTTGAACTTTGTAAAAGGGCTGTTACCTGATCGGATAGTCGTTCGATCGGATGGTGGTCCGATCGGACGACAATTCGATCAAGCAACTGTTTGTTTGAAACTTGTAAAATCGGTTAAGATTTAGAAAGTTTGTGGTTTGACGGAGACGGCATGACGACTTGTTAAACAATGGAAACCACATCAAGTCCAACTCGTCCGAACGGATGGGAATCACCCTGTTCGATCCGAACACGCTGTTCTTGACGGAGTTTCGTATTCAACCCATGGATCGGTCGTCTCTTTGATAGAAATCCATTCTCAGATCAGTTCTCCACTAGAGAATGAGTAGAGAACCCGAACGAGTCCAGATTATAACGGTTTTGAGTAAAAAGTGAAAGATTGTTGAAGAAAAGTTTGAAACAGTTGTTAAGTGTTTAGATTTAGCTGAAATTGGTGTAAAATGTGTAGAAATCCATCAGATCCAAACCATTCTTGATGAGGTGAGGTCACACTTCAATGTTCATAAGAACTCCACGATGATGACACCCTAGAACAACCGGAATCCAGTGATTTCATGGTGAAAAGTTGTGACTTGATGGAGAAGATGATGAGAAAGTGTGTGCTGATTGTGGAAGTACAAGATTTAAGGTGAAAACTTACAAGAATCGCGAGGAATCGAGAGAAAAGAGCTTGGGAGTGCACTGGTCGGAGGGAGCTGTCACATCAAGTGAACAGTTGATGTGACTGCTGAGTATTTATAGGGGGAGAGGTGGAAGGCGGTGTAAAGTTGGATGGGTCAGACGGTCGTTCGATCGGATGGCCATCTGATCGGATGGTCATCCGGTCAGATATCCATTCGACTGAATGGTCGTTTGATCGGAGGGCTTTCGCGTGTTGTTTTTCCGACTTTCATTTCATGCGTTGAGCATTGTGTTGCGTTTAATCGAGTTGTGAGTAAGCGATGCGATAGTTTTAAACATTAGTTACATAAATAACATAACTAACACATAACAACATACAAGTACGTAAATTTGCGTTTAGCGCCTGCGATGCGATAGAGTTGCGATTGCGTTTGCGAGATAACACCTCAAACAATGATAAACATGCAAAAGTAAATCACATAATAACACACACACGTATAGAACAATCAAATAACTGCGATTCGAGTTGCGATGCGATATGATGTTGTTGCATTAAGTAGATTAGTGTTTAATTGCGTTTATCGCATTGTTACTTCACATATTACAAATCGTAAATTAATATAGCGTTAACCAAAGTATTGATTATCGGGTTTGAGAGTTCAAGCAATAATTAAGTCAGAAATGACAGATCTGAATAGCAATCTTTTCTTCTTTTGACTTTGACTTTGACTTTAAAAGTTGGGATGTTACAGCCTCCCCTACTTTTGGGAATTTCGTCCCAAAATTAAGGCGTAGGCGTAACGAATAACTGTGGATACTTAGCTTTCATATCACTTTCGAGTTCCCAGGTGAACTCGGCTCCACGTTTCCCTTCCCAACGAACCTTCATTATGGGAATGCGTGAGCGTCAGAGCTTCTTGGTTTCTCGGTCCATGATCTTGACTGGCTTTTCCACGAAGTCTAATGTTTCGTCCACTTGTAGATCCTCAAGAGGTACATGTAAATTCTGCTCGGCTAGACACTTTTTGAGGTTCGAAACATGGAAAGTCGGATAGACGTTGCTAAGTTCCTCCGGTAATTCGAGTCTGTAGGCCACCTTGCCAATTCTTTCCAGAACCTTAAAGGATCCAACGTATCGAGGCGCGAGTTTTCCTTTCTTGCCGAATCGGATCACCCCCTTCTAAGGTGAAACTTTAGGAGTACGTGATCACCAACGTCAAATTCAAGGGGCTTGTGGTGTTTATCGGCGTAACTCTTTTGACGACTCCGAGCTTTCAGGAGATTGTCTCGTATCTGAAGGATCTTGTCAGTCGTTTCTTGCAATAACTCAGGATCGGTAATTTGCGCATCTCCGATCTCGTGCCATACAAAAGGCGATCGGCATTTTCTTCCATATAATACCTCAAATGGTGCAATTTGAATGCTAGAATGATAATTGATATTGTATGAGAATTCGACTAAAGGTAAATGCGAATCCCAATTACCACTGAAATCTATCACACACGAGCGAAGCATGTCTTCTAGGGTACGAATCGTGCATTTAGTCTGACCGTCGGTCTGGGGATGGAAAGCGGTACTTAGATTAAGAGTAGTACCGAGAGCGGATTGAAACGTTTCCCAAAGGCGCGAGGTAAACCGACCATCGCGGTTAGAGATGATATCACGAGGTGTCCCACGTCGACAAATGACTTCGTCGGTATAGATCCATGCTAATCGTTGTACCTTAGAGTCTTCTCGTATCGGCAGAAAATGAGCAGATTTAGTAAGACGATCAACGATAACCCAAATGCTATCGTGACCTGATGGCTTGCAGGGAAGTTTCGTTATGAAGTCCATAGCTATACTCTCCCATTTCCACATAGGGATCTCGGGTTGCAGGAGTAAGCCAGAGGGTCTTTATTGCTCAGCGTTGACTTTCGAACAAGTCAGGCACTTTGAAACATAGATAGTGATATCCTTCTTCATTCCAGGCGACCAATACCGAAGATGAAGGTCATGGTACATCTTGTCGGCACCGGGATGAATGGAATATCGAGACTTGTGGGCTTCAGTCAACAATATCTCCCAAAAGTTAATGCGAATTGGAATCCAGATGCGATCGAGATAGTAATAAATACCGTTCCATTTGGTGACAAGTTGGGTTTCAGCACCACACTTCTACATTTCCTCTTTCAAGGTATTCTCAATGAAGCAGGTGTGCTGAGCGTCATGGATTAGAGCTTCGAGGTCGTGCGAGGCTTGAGTATTACGAACGCTATGCAGATAGCTTCGTCGGCTGAGAACATCGGCAACGACATTTGCCTTACCAGGGTGGTAACGAATCTCACAGTCGTACTCGTTGAGAAGTTCAACCCATCGGCGTTGGCGCATATTCAGCTCCTTTTGGTTCAAGATGTGTTGCAGGCTCTTATGGTCGGTGAAGACCGTACACTTGGTACCGTAAAGGTAGTGTCGCCAGATCTTTAACGCAAAAAAAAAAAAACTGCACCAAGCTCGAGATCGTGGGATGTATAGTTCTTCTTGTGGATTTTGAGCAGACGAGAGGCGTATGTGATAACCTTGTCCTGTTGCATAAGAACACAACTGAGACCGAGGTTAGAGGCATCGCAGTAGACTACGAAGTCATCGTTTCCGTCGGGTAAAGCGAGGATAGGATCATTGCAGAGCATATGCTTTAAATTCTGAAAGGCTTGCTATTGTTCGGTTCCCCAAACAAAAGGCTTATCTTTATGCGTCAAGGAGGTAAGCGGAACAACAATTTTAGAGAAATCAGCGATGAATCGACGGTAATAGCCCGCTAATCCGAGGAACGAACGTACTTCGGACGAGGATTTGGTGTAACCCAGCTCTTAACTGCTTCAATCTTCGCGTGATCGACGTGTATACCTTGACTATTTACGATGTGACCAAGGAATTGAACCTCCTCTAAGCGAAACAGATTGTCCAACAGAATCCATAACAACTAATATATTACCAAATCCTTAACGTTAATATCCATACTACTAACAGATAAAGTAAAAAATAGTTATTACATATAATTGTTCTCAAAGACAAATATTGTTCCGACAACTCATAAATTATTCGTGGGTTTCTAGACCATCTAATCTTGATTCATCACAGCAAGCATAGAACAACATCTCAAACACCTGTCACATACGTTAAAATAGGTAAATACACATAGTGTAAAGGTGAGCATACAAGTTTGATAGTATAATAGTAGCGAAAGCGATTTACGCATAACCAGCATGAAATGTGAAGCAAGTAGACCATCGACAATGAAATATGCACAGACATGACTGCGAGTTGTAGAATGCGAAACACATATCACCACTATGACACGCGAAGAAATACCCTTAACAACCCCTGTCCATGACAGGTGCTGAATCCAAACTATAGTACTATCGTTGCTAAGGTGTCAGGCAACAATCACTGTATAAACATAACATTCAAGCATTCATCGGATAACACGTATAACATGCAGAGTGGTTAGCATATAAAAGTAGTTGTGTTGTGTGTCGACGTGATTTGATATAAGTAACGTATGTAACACCCAAAAGTGTGTTAAGCAAAAAGGGAACGAGCATACTCACATATCGTGTTAAGTAAATAAACACAGTCTTGGATTGAAGGGAGCGCTTGAGGGATTAGCCTGATCACAGTACGACAGTATAAGCATTGAAAAGTGCGTAAAACAGTGTGTCGGTGAGAGGAGTGATCGAATGGTGGTTTGATCGGATGGCCATCCGGACGGATGACCGTTCGGTCGGATGGTCATTCGACTGAGGGAAGGTGTGTTTGTAAAATGTTGAACTTTTGATGTTTTTGCTGTAGTATAAATAAAGTCAATCGATCGGATGGTCATCCGGACGGATGGCCGTTCGATCGGATGGCTGTTCGTTTGAAACTGATAATCTTTGAAAATTTTGTAAAAGTTTAAATGTTGAACTTTGGAAATGGGTTGTCACCTGATCGGATAGTTGTTCGATCGGATGGTGGTCCGATCGAATGACAATTCGATCAAGCAACTGTTTGTTTGAAACTTGTAAAATCAGTTAAGTTTTAGATAGTTTGCAGTTTGACAGAGACAACATGGCGACATGTTAAACAATGGAAACCACATCAAGTCCAACTCGTCCGAACGGATGGGAATCACCCCGTTTGATCCGAACTAGCTGTTCTTGACGGAATTTCATATTCATCCCGTGGATCAGTCGTCTCTTTGATAAAAATCTATTCTCATATCGGTTCTCTAGTAGAGAATGAGTAGAGAACCCGAACGAGTCCAGATTCTAACGGTTTTGAGTAAAAAGTTAAAGGTTGTTGAAGAAAAGTTTGAAACGGTTGTTAAGTGTTTAGATTTAGATGAAATCGGTGTAAAACGTGTAGAAATCCATCAGATCCGAACCATTCTTGATGAGATGAGGCCACACTTCAATGTTCATAAGAACTCCACGATGATGTCACCCTAGAACAGCCCGAATCCAGTGATTTCATGGTGAAAAGTTGTGATTTGATGGAGAAGATGATGAGAAGTGTGTGCTGATTGTGGAAGTACAAGATTCAAGGTGAAAACTTACAAGAATCACGAGAAATCGAGAGAAAAAAGCTTGGGAGTGCACTGGTCGTAGGGAGCTATCACATCAAGTGAACAGTTGATGTGACTGCTGAGTATTTATAGGTAGAGAGGTGGAAGGCGGTGTAAAGTTGGACGGGTCAGACGACCGTTCGATCGGATGGCCATCCGATCGGATGGCCATCCGATCGGATGGTCATCCGGTCCGATGTCCATTAGACCGAATGGTCGTTCGATCGGAGGGCTTTCGCGTGTTGGTTTTCCGACTTTTGTTTCGTGCGTTGAGCGTTGTGTCGCGTTTAATCGAGTTATGAGTAAGCTGTCACACCCTGACTTTTACGGAAGCGTGATTATTGGTGTGACTTTCTTAATACCGTAGCATTCAATCATAACAACGCTATATGATAAAAACCATAAGATGCTCATCCATTAATTAAGTTTAGAAAACAACATAACATAAATTGTATGGAACGTAGACACCAAATTTTTAAGTTACAACCACAACTTGTTTAAATGAGTTCTTGAAGACTCAACAAAAGACCTTTAATTAAAACCGGGTTTAGAAACATGTGTCCCATCCAGGAATAGGACACGACTATCTATAGTGTACTAACGTCTATTAGACGAACGGGCCGTGCCTTGGGTTAGAGTTTAACGTTTTGAGCTGCGTTTCTTATGTTATTCCAAGTTATAATTATTTGTTAAAATAAATTATTTGAACTTTAAATTATATTTCGATTTGGAATAATTGTTTTAAACAATATTTTGTCACAACACTTCTCAAGTATTTAATTTCGTATTTTCTTCTCAAGGATGGGGGTATCTTATATATGTACTTTCGCATTCCCGTTTTCGTATTCTCAACTAATATATTTCCAAGTCTCACTTTAGAAAATATATATATAACTTATTTGTCAAAAATATTGTATTCCAAGAAAATATATATTCTTCCCAAAAATCATATATCTTCTAAATATACTAGGAAAATATATTTTAACTTCCCAAAAATAATATATTTTCTCTTTGTCGAAAATATGATATACTTGGTAATATGTACAAAAATCATATTTTCACTTCTTTCGTTTCCAAAATAACATTTACCAAAAATGTATTGTAACGGTATTTTCCGGAATATTTCATAAGTTACGTTTTATCGTTCGGCTTCACAATATTGAGTGTGTAACTTATATTTCATTCCTTGTGATTTTGGTACTATTTTGGAGTTGTAAATTCTTGGTATTTGTAAGTTATATTATTTTACCCTAAAATAATATAACTATTCTACAAAGTATACAAATATTCACACAAGTGTCTTAATATAAAATATATATTCTAAATATATATTTATCCATTTTTATTTACAAAAACCAACCCCCAATACTTGTATTTTTGTAACAAAATTTATGGCAAGGTTTATATTGAAAAACATAGTTTATAATACACTTGTAAATACTTGTTAGAAATTATTTTCTAAGTGTTTGTATTTTTAAAAAAATTTGACATAGTTCCCTTTGAAAATGGAGGTGTCCATGCTATTTAGCATATCATTTTCTTTTCAAAAAAATAACACACAATAATCAACCATCAATCCCTAAACATCTTGCACTTACCAAGTGCAAAAACTATTCAATTTACATAATAACATGAACTTGATCTTTCACAAAAATGCGTAGTAACTTGGTAAAGTGTTTAGTAGCCTTAGTTACCCTCCAAAATATATTTACTTCTTGGTAAACTTCATTCTTGGAAATTATAGATGTTTACAACTTGTAAACATATTTCACAAAAATGTTTCTTTATTAGATCTTCTTGTTTCATAAGTGTTTATACACTTTTTTTTCCACTAAAAATAGTGTAGGTTTAAGTAAAAACCATGATCTATTAGAAATAATATTTTAAACTTGGTTTTCTTGGAAAATCATTCACAAGTCTTGGATTTATAAGTTTTCTAGCTTACTTTGTTTATTATTTTTCAAGAAACCATTTCATTTATCAAGTTCATGTGTTCACAAGAAGATGATCATCATATGTTGTTACATGATCATCCTCCCACTTGCTAGATTATGTGTCTAATCACCACCTAGCAAGCTCCATGTGATGATTAACATCATCATCTCAAGAAATCAACGGCATTATACATATACTAAACAACATGATTTCATCATGTTTCAAGCTTTATGTTCAAGATTCAGGTTTATGTCTTTTAGTGATCTTATGATTTTCAATATAACACATCTTTTAACCACTAAAAATGGAAGTAAACAAGAGTCAAGAAGGATCTTACTACTAGCTTCAAGCTAGGGAAGAACAATGATGAAAACGGAGTGGATAAAAGCAAACGGAAGAGGTCCTTGATGATCCACAAGCTCCAAGCTTCGTTAGTGACCTTCTTACACCTCAAGATAACCTTGGAATGGATGAACTTCGAATGAAAATAATGGTGGTGTGGGTGAGAGGGGTCAGCCAAGAGCTTTAAGATGGAGAGAGTGAGAGTGTGATGATGAAGATGAAGGTGAAGGTTACTTATAATCAAGGTTTAAGTTTTACACAATGGTTCTTATGTCCCTCCTAGTACAAACATGATCTTTCAATTAGATTACTAGAGATCTCATGGGATCTTAAAAGATTTGAGGGGATCAAGGTGGTGGGGACCACCTTGAGCCGTAAATGAGGGGGGGGGGGGTAAATGTAAGTTTTTGATGGTAACTTGGGTAATTAGTGGAGGTTAAGTGTAAAAGTCTAGTGTTTATACATAAGGTATATTATATAGTTTGTTAGGGTGTTAGGGAACCATAACTAGTTCAAAAATAATAAAACAATGCTTCTAGCAATATTTTGCTGTCCCGGGTGATGTCCGGTTGTTCGGTTAGATACCGGTTCTTTAAAGTGTCAAGTGATTCCGTTTAGTGATTTTTAAGTACCCTTTTGTGACACTTTTAATTCCCAACACTTAGGAAAGCATACAGGACCATTTTGCTATATTTTTGCATGTTGCTAGCATGTTAAAGTGCTGATTTTTGCTGATTAATGCAGAATTCTGCACTTTTAGTGGGTTTTAGGCACTTTCCGGCACTTAAACTATCACCTAGTGACGCAGTCCTTACTTCCCTACACTCCATACTAGTGTAGTACCTTGTCTCTGGCCCTTACAGGGTCTCAAAACACTGTCTGTCTATGTACTGACATTGTCAGCATGTCTCTGAGTTATCTGCTAACTGTGCTAACCGTGCTTTGTGCATCGTTTATGTCACTAAAGTTTGTATGTGATAAATGGTTGTGACAGTATGAAATGTGATGCACATGTATGTATGATACAGATATCAGAAAGCAGTTTATATCATCCGTTGTAATTAAGCACAGTCATTAAGCATAAATCAATATTAATTAATTGTACGGATACCTGGATTTATGAGGGTTCTCACATTCTCCCCCTGTTAAGAAAATTTCGTCCTCAAAATTTGTACTACCTTAACTACTTAGGCTTTTATTATGCGTGTATGTATATGACTGATACTGGGGTAACTACCCAAACCGCATCTAACCTCACTCACATCAGGTGAATTCCATGGATATATTTTAACAATAAGAGCCCAATGGTTTCAAGGCACGTGCTCTATCATTTGATGTTAAAGGACACAAGTCGAAGAGGTGTCTAGTCTATCATAACTCAGTTAACAGGGGTTCCACAAAGGGGAGTGTTGACCAATGGATTCATCGAACAACTGGTCACAATACGTAAATGAGTACTCATAGACCGTAGCATCCGCTGTATGAACTCAAAATCAACAACTTGAAAAAAAAAATCTGTCAACTTTCGGATAAATAAATTGTAAGGATTAGTGTGTTGACACTCTTGAATTGCGAAAATACACCGAATGAAATGCAAGCGAATCTGGTGTATCATTGTCTTGATTCGTAGTTGCATCAGGAATGTTTAAATGACAAGTCAAACAGAAGTATGTGTAGTTTTATGTGAAACGGTTAACCGTGATTAGCACAAGCTACAAATTTGTAATGACACCACAAGGTGTCGTAATTGACATATTTCAATAATAGCGGTGACCGAACAAGTTCACCGTGTTTGTAAACAAATGAAAGTGTACTAAAACAACCTGAGAATTTGATTTACACAATGTTATGGAGTTTTCAATCGATTATGGAACATCAAAGAACTATCGTTTCTGATTGAAGACGGAAAGCAATAAACACTGTAAGGTATACCATTTATAACGAAAGAATGGTTAGGAGGTACAATGTGATATGAGACGAATCTAGGTACCATTGTCTTAACACACGACTGTGCTGAGATCGCTTTAATCGTGGTAAACAAAACGGATTTAGAACAAATGAATAGACAACCAAATCCGTGTATGAGGTGCGTAAGCAAATTAGCGCAAGCTCCAATTTTTGTGAAAGTATCACCGCAAGGTATCAAAATCAACAAACGATTTAGTGGAGTCGTAGACCAAGCAATTCTACTACGGCTCGAAACAAAAAGGACATTTGCAAAAATATTTGAATATGATGCTCCCAATACATCATATGACGTTTTAAATTGAATATGCGAAATGGATAAGTTCAAGCAATTGAACTTGGTTTCGGCGTAGCCTGACAATAAACGTATGTATCAACAAGGGAATTTCAGCATGGTTGCGAAGACAACCCATAATGCAACTTAATATAAAAGGAGTTTCAAGAAAATGTGATGGCTTGACAGCAAAAGGGGCCAGCAATTACAAGAGCGTGGGTTATTCGAATCATTGACCAATAGTTACTTTAGCAAAATAATGTTTGAACTTTTATAATGCGTTTATTCGAAATGAAACCACATGAGTAGCGAACGATGCATGTGTGGCATATAAGTTTCCGAGTACTGAAACGATGAGTATTTGCTAAAATGAAGAAATGATCAAGTGTCGAAGCAAATGTGTGTTCGCTCTCAGCGAAGAAAATTGGCGCGATGCAGCTACCATTAAGGGGAGTAGGGATGCAAGCCTCTACCCGCTAGAAACAAAAGCGGAAATTACAACAAAAGAAGTTCTAGTACTTTCTGTTTGGTTAACTGAAGTAGCATATTTATCAGGACAATGTGGTTTGCTTGAGTTCACAGGTGTGGTTCCTAAGTAACAACCTCTACGAGTTTTGGCCTGGGTCCCCAAAGGATTTAGCACAAGTTTTCAAAGTTTCGTATTCTGTGCGAAACTGTCTCGTGCATTGCGTAGGAAACACAATTTTGTGTATGTCCAAAGTAGGTCATTGTCCCAAAATTTCCCGGTATACTTTCTTCCTGAATTCCCATATAATGACGCTCAATCATCGATCGGTCGTGTAATAGTAGTTGGATCCTTATAGTTAGTTAAATAAATAAATCGTTAATTCTCATCAGGGGTTACAGACTCTTGTTGGCTAGCACGTTTGGCTCCTTGTAGTTGATGCTCATTTGAAAATCATCGTCCTTCTACTTGACGAGCAGCACTGGTGTTACTCAAAACGGGTAGCTTGGTGTGTTAACTTCCTTCTCTACTAACTACCGAAGCTATGCTGCCAATCCTTGCATCGCCGAAAGTGTAAGTTGCTAAGGTGCATTGACTGTAGACACAATGTCTGAAATCAAATTGATGCGAAGTTCGACTTGTCGTTGGAGTGGTAATTCAGGCGAGCCTTCGGCTTCTTTGTCCGCGACATGGGCCGAGAGGTAACACATTCTGTGCGGGAAATTCTCGTGCCTCCAAGCACTAGTAAATTGTAGAGGCATATCCTGCTTCATGAATCACGATTGCTTCGTCGTTCATCATCAGGTGTTGATAACAACCACCGCTCGATTGCTCGACAACTGGCCCATCCCAGTTACCACGTCGAGGCTTCCCATTAACTAGTTCTATCGAGTGCGGGTTATATAACTTATCCTTTTACTAAACCATGTATATTCTTAAATTCATGAGATACGAAGCTATGGTCGGCACTAGTATCAAATAACATAGATGCAAAATTTTGGTTGACAGAGAACGTACCAGCAACCACATCTGGATCCTGGTGTGCTTCACGAGTTCTGATGTTGGAGGCTCCTTCAAGGTCTTGGTTACTTCTCCTTGGGCAATCTTTTCTAAAGTGCCCCACGTTTCCACCTCTGTAGCACCCAGAACCTTATCATTATTATTTCCGCCTTGGTTGTTGTCACCACTTCCTCCTTTTATGGGACTCTTTGCCCAACATGCATCCTTGTTGTGTCCCCACTTTCCATATCTACCGCACTTAGGCTTCTTGCATCAACCCTCATGGTGAAATTTGCACTTTTCACATTTCGGCTTAGTTCCCAAGTAAATCTTATCATTGGCTTGCTTGTTGTTAGGGCAATCTTTCTTGAAATGTCCTTTGTCCCCATAGTCAAAACAACCTCGAATATGTTTTTGTTCATCATTGGCCCTATTTCGATAGTCGTTGTCGCCGTTGTTTCCTTCGTGATTTCCGTCACCATCTTGACCTTCGTTTCCATGTCCCGTACCATTCTGACACGTTTCCTTGACATGCCCTACTTTGTCGCAGACATTACTTCTTCCATCCCTACATGGCCCAGCGTGATGAAATGGGCAGTTATCGCACTTAGGATGGATGCCCATGTATTCCTTTTTCTTTTTGGCTTTGTTCTCGTCATTCGTTCGGGTATCCTCCTGGGAGTGCATGAGCTTCCTTTTGTTCTTTCCGGATGATTCTACCTATGTTTCCTTCTTCTTATCAGGGTTTGAAGGCTTTTCCAGTCTAATCGCTCCTTTACTGAGTGCCTCACTTAATTCGATCACATCGATAGCTGTTGGCGGAGCTGATTCCATCATTAAGCGCAAGATCTGAGGCGCCAGTCCCCAGATTAATGGCTCCCCCTTTTCATCTCTGATTCCACTAGGTATGGAATAACTCGATGCAAATCGTGAAGTCTCTGCACGTACTCCGCCACTTTTGGACCTTCCATTATTAGCTTCCAGAATTCGAATCCTAGCTTCTGGATCGCCATCTCAGAACAATACTCCTTACGCATCATTTCCTTCAACTCACCCCATGTTAAAACATTCGTAGCAGTTCTGCCCATTGTTTGAATCTGAGAGTTCCACCATATCCAGGCCCTATCTTGAAACAATCCTGACGCATATAGGACTTGTTGCTCTGGCGTACATCCGCTCATCGAAAAACAGAATCCATGTCTTCAGTCCATTTCGCAAAGGTTATGGCACCTCCAGTGTCGTCGAAATTCGTAGCCTTGCAATCAAGGAACTGCAAGTAGGTACAGCAATGAGGTGGGTTGCTTTCGGAGGTACCTCTGCTGGGTTCAGAGCGTAGGGCCTCATGCTGTGCTATTTCTTGTGCGATGTGCGCTTGTAGTTCTGCCTCGGTCATGAGCAGCTGAATGATCTTTTGAGACATATTCTACGAAAAGTTTGGGTTGGTCAGGTCTCATTCGTTCAGGGAGTGTAAATCGTTCATATGTATTTATACGAAATAAATCATCATATCAATACCTCAAGCAACAGCATACTCATAGCGTAAGCAAGCAAATGGAATCATGTTTAATGAGAGTATGACAAACAAACACGTTTATCCCAATCATAGCACATTCCTATTATATTGGTAGCACGTTTAACAAGAACATTACGATTAGGCTTTCATTAAGCAGGTAAGCACATTGCATCACAATCATAGCATAAACAAGTAATTCAACAATGTATGTAATGAGAATGGTGCGATTGAGCTATCATATATCAAGACCACAAGTACAGTTTTACAAGTTTCACAATAGTATCATACATCAAAAGAGACTAAGGGTCACATCACCCTTGTCCAAATCGTCTACTAACTACAATAATCAAAAGTCAAAAGTCAAAGTGTGGTTTCCCAAAAGACTGTGCAATCTGGCTCAATAGCTGCACTCTCATCAAAAGTATGCTATCTGCATAAAACCAAAAACCTTTAAGCTGATGGGGGAGGAGGGGGAGGTGGAGGAACGAAAAGCAACATGCGCAAATGCGCTAAATCCTCCTCAAGTGCATGAACAACACGCAGCAGGTAAGCAATCTGCTGCTCCATAGTAAGAAAACGAGCGCCAAACTCTGGGTAGGACTGAAGAGGAGCCGGCGGAGTCGCGAATGGTGACTGATAATGACAAGGCGGAGGATGCGGGATCCTCTCTAACTCCATGACTATCCTACACAGCATCTCCTGCTGGAGCTGTAGTGACAAAAGCAGATCATCCCTCGAGTATCCAATGTGGAAGGGATGGTATGGATCAGATATAGGCATCACGTTGGGTGGAAACCAATTCAGTGGCTCGCACGTGGGTGTTGAAGAAAAAGCAGTGTGTGCAAACTGTGGCATGAAATGATTGGCTGCTGATGCAGAAGGTATGTGACTGGCCTGCTGACTCGACGGTCCCTCCCCTGGACGCGGAGGAGGGATATCCTAAAGAAATGTGACTGGTAGATCTGTGCGGTGAATGTCAGACTCATGTGGGTGAAATGGGGCGATATCAACTGGTGCCTGGGTAGATGCAGGTGGGGGAGTAACGGGTCGAACAAAAGGAGGGTAGTCGTCGTTGTCCTCAATCCACCCATTGCGGGTGTGAGCATATCTGGGGTCTACATGGGTAGCAAAAGGGGCACGATCAACAAGTACAAGGATCGGGTCAGGCAAAGGTGGTGCAGCAATAGGTACATCAACAGGGATAGGGTCATGCACAGGTGGAAGGTCGTCAGCAGGTATAGGATCAAGTGCAATCTCAGGCTCAGGGTCAGCTGGAGCATACTCAAGATCAGCGGGTATATCAAAGAGCAGATCGTCAGGAATGACAGGTGCCTCAAAAGGTGGCTCGTCAGGTACAAACTCAATCTCATGATCAGGGTCAAGTCGTGTGGAAAGATAGGAGCGGCAGACATCGTTGTGTCGGAATCAGTGTCAGTGGGATAATGCCGCACGCCCCGTGCGTGTAAAGTAGTAGATGATACGGACTCGAATGAGTCAGGACCTGAATGGTCAGATGAGATTTCAACAGCAGGAATCTCGACCAACGGAACAACAATGATATCATCGACTGGGACCTCGACAAGTGGAACAACAACGTCAGCATCGACTGGAATCTCTGGAGGTGGGATGACATCATCATCATCAACCGGAGCCTCATCATCCTGGGCACCCTCAGGGGGACCCTCAATAAAGAGATCGATGTCGTCGTCAGACATAGCATCAAGAGGCAGATCCTCCAGAGGAAATGCAGGAAGAGGAAAAGGAGCAGGGATCGGAACAAGAAGTAGATCCCCATCAGGAAAACCATCAGCTATAGGTATGTCGTCTCTAAAATCTGGTAAAACGAAGGGCTGAAAGTCATCATCGTCGTCGCTCGTGGTGTCAGATGTAAAAACCTCAGGGTCTGTGGCTATCTCATCATCTGAGACTATGGTCATAGGGTCTACTGTGTCAGATACTCCACTCTCAGAAGAAGATATGACATAGTGTCTGTGACAAAATAATCACACATATGCACATATATCAACAATCATCAAATAAGCATGTAAGTAATGACAATGTAAGCATGTAATCATCCTAGTCTTCCCCAGACTATCCCACCCAGCCTCTCAGACTGAACTCCCTAGTCTCTTAGACTAAAACTCCCCAGTTTCCCAAACTGAACTCTCAGACTAAAACTCCCCAGTTTCCCAAACTAAACCACCCAGTCTCTAAGACTCAATTTCCCCCAGTCTCTAAGACTAAATTTTCCCCAGTCTCTAAGACTAAATCTCCCCAGTCTCTAAGACTAAAATTTCACCAGTCTCTAAGACTAAATCTCCCCAGTTTCTAAGACTAAAATTTTCCCCAGTCTCTAAGACTAAACCTCCCTCAGTCTCTAAGACTGAATTGTAAACATAACCCTGAAATGTGTTTTGTGGATTTGTTTGTAAAAAGGTTTGTTTTTGGGATCTGGACGTTTTGTGTATGCGATGAAAACATGTTTGAAAACATTTTAGTGAGAGCCCTAATGATCGTAGTCTAGACTCGAGAAGGAATCCTAGTTCGCTACGATCAAAGCTCTGATACCAAGCCGTCACACCCTGACTTTTGCGGAAGCGTGATTATTGGTGTGACTTTCTTAATACCATAGCATTCAATCATAACAACGCTATATGATAAAAACCATAAGATGCTCATCCATTAATTAAGTTTAGAAAACAACATAACATAAATTGTTTGGAATGTAGACACCAAATTTTTAAGTTACAACCACAACTTGTTTAAATGAGTTCTTGAAGACTCAACAAAAGACCTTTAATTAAAACCGGGTTTAGAAACATGTGTCCCGTCCAGGAATAGGACACACTTCCTAAACTCTAACAACCTTGGATGACATCTTTTATTCATGACGCAGCTTGACTACACGCACACACCTGCCAGATCAGTTTAGTTCCCTGAAATACATGTAATTTGAAAAACATCAACAAAAGTTGAGCGAGTTCATGTGTATGTGTATGTGAATAAACCTTTAAAGTATGTCTTGTATGTATGAATGTCCCTGGTATGTTAGTAATAAGGAAAAACAGATCACCAATGGGTTGCAAAGCCAATGGTATGTGTGAAAATGATGCAGGAAGACTCAAACCTAGCAAATTTGTCTCCGGGATGAAGACATAGTCACCACATGGGCCACCGTGGTCCGCATGGGTGCGGGCTCGCTACACCCAAATAGATCTATCACTCATGTCTCTCGGTCCTACAATGAGGATTAATGGCCTTAAGTGTCATACCCACCACTCACATGATCAAGCAGTAAACCCTCTTTAAGCTATCCATATCATGTATAAAACGTTTGTAATAATCGTAACATGTCTTCAGAACTAGCAACTCAAACCTCCGCAGCAAACACGACTACCTACAGTGTACTAACGTCTATTAGACGAACGGGCCGTGCCTTGGCTTAGAGTTTAACGTTTTGAGCTGCGTTTCTTATGTTATTCCAAGTTAGAATTATTTGTTAAAATAAATTATTTTAACTTTAAATTATATTTCGTTTTGGAATAATTGTTTTAAACAATATTTTGTCACAATACCTCTCAAGTATTTAATTTCGTATTTTCTTCCCAAGGATGGGGGTATCTTATATATGTACTTTCGCATTCCCGTTTTCGTATTCTCAACTAATATATTTCCAAGTCTCACTTTAGAAAATATATATATAACTTATTTGTCAAAAATATTGTATTCCAAGAAAATATATATTCTTCCCAAAAATCATATATCTTCTAAATGTACTAGGAAAATATATTTTAACTTCCCAAAAATAATATATTTTCTCTTTGTCGAAAATATGATATACTTGGTAATATGTACAAAAATCATATTTTCACTTCTTTCATTTCCAAAATAATATTTACCAAAAATGTATTGTAACGGTATTTTCCGGAGTATTTCATAAGTTACGTTTTATCGTTCGGCTCATTCCTTGTGATTTTTGGTACTATTTTGGAGTTGTAAATTCTTGGTATTTGTAAGTTATATTATTTTACCCTAAAATAATATAACTATTCCACAAAGTATACAAATATTCACACAAGTGTCTTAAAATAAAATATATATTCAAATATATATTTATCCATTTTTATTTATAAAAACCAACCCCCAATACTTGTATTTTTGTAACAAAATTTATGGCAAGGTTTATATTGAAAAACATAGTTTAAAATACACTTGTAAATACATGTTAGAAATTATTTTCTAAGTGTTTGTATTTTTAGAAAATTTTGCCATAGTTCCGTTTGAAAATGGAGGTGTCCATGCTATTTAGCATATCATTTTCTTTTCAAAAAAATTACACACAATAATCAACCATCAATCTCTAAACATCTTGCACTTACCAAGTGCAAAAACTATTCAATTTACATAATAACATGAACTTGATCTTTCACAAAAATGCGTAGTAACTTGGTAAAGTGTTTAGTAGCCTTAGTTACCCTCCAAAATATATTTACTTCTTGGTAAACTTCATTCTTGGAAATTTTAGATGTTTACAACTTGTAAACATATTTCACAAAAATGTTTCTTTATTAGATCTTCTTGTTTCATAAGTGTTTATACACTTGTTTTTCCACTAAAAATAGTGTAGGTTTAAGTAAAAACCATGATCTATTAGAAATCATATTTTAAACTTGGTTTTCTTGGAAAATCATTCACAAGTCTTGGATTTATAAGTTTACTAGCTTACTTTGTTTATTATTTTTCAAGAAACCATTTCATTTATCAAGTTCATGTGTTCACAAGCAGATGATCATCATATGTTGTTACATGATCATCCTCCCACTTGCTAGATTATGTGTCTAATCACCATCTAGCAAGCTCTATGTGATGATTAGCATCATCATCTCAAGATATCAACAAGAATGCATTATACATATACTAAACAACATCATTTCAACAAGATTTCATCATGTTTCAAGATTTATATTCAAGATTCAGGTTTATGTCTTTTAGTGATCTTATGATTTTCAATATAACACATCTTTTAACCATTAAAAATGGAAGTAAACAAGAGTCAAGAAGGATCTTACTACTAGCTTCAAGCTAGGGAAGAACAATGATGAAAATGGAGAGGATAAAAGCAAACGGAAGAGGTCCTTGATGATCCACAAGCTCCAAGCTTCGTTAGTTACCTTCTTACACCTCAATATAACCTTGGAATGGATGAACTCGGAATGAAAACAATGGTGGTGTGGGTGAGAGGGGTCGGTCGAGAGCTTTAAAAGGGAGAGAGTGAGAGTGTGATGATGAAGATGAAGGTGAAGGTTACTTATAATCAAGGTTTAAGTTTTACACAATGGTTCTTATGTTCCTCCTAGTACAAACATGATCTTTCAATTAGATTACTAGAGATCTCATGGGATCTTAAAAGATTTGAGGGGATCAAGGTGGTGGGGACCACCTTGAGCCGTAAATGAGAGGGGGGGGGGTAAATGTAAGTTTTTGATGGTAACTTGAGTAATTAGTGGAGGTTAAGTGTAAAAGTCTAGTGTTTATACATAAGGTATGTTATATAGTGTGTTAGGGTGTTAGGGAACCATAACTAGTTCAAAAATAATAAAACAATGCTTCTAGCAATATTTTGGTGTTCCGGGTGATGTCCGGTTGTTCAGTTAGATACCGGTCCGTTAAAGTGTCAAGTGATTCCGTTTTTTGATTTTTAAGTACCCTTTTGTGACACTTTTAATTCCCGACACTTAGGAAAGCAAACAAGACCATTTTGCCATATTTTTGCATTTTGCTAGCATGTTAAAATGTTGATTTTTGCTGATTAATGCAGAATTCTGCACTTTTAGTGGGTTTTAGGCACTTTCCGGCACTTAAACTATCAAAGTGACGCAGTTTCATGGTCCTTACTTCCCTACACTCCATACTAGTGTAGTACCTTGTCTCTCGCCCTTATAGGGTCTCAAAACATTGTCTGTCTATGTACTGACATTGTCAGCATGTCTCTGAGTTATCCGCTCACTGTGCTAACCGTACTTTGTGACACCCCGTTGAAACGCTTTCACTCACACTAGCTTGACAGTGGCTGCCTTAACTTTCGGGACGAAAGTTCCTAAAACGTGGGGATAATGTGACACTTCGGACTTTCCCGGGAAACTTTCTTGAGGTAACGTTTCGTGTACGTATTTTATTAAATGAAAACGATGAATTATCTGTTATATCGTGTTATGTGTACGTATATATATATATATATAGGCATGTATGTATATAAGTGAGATGAGCCGGAACCTTGAATACACTCGATACCCGACTCGAGACCGCTTAGTCTCGAGTGAGCAGTATCTGTTGGGCCGGTTGGGCCTTGTGGCCGAGAAACCCACATCGCAACCACACCCTAACCCACTCGAAATCCTATATAAACCAACCCACCCCTCCCTTAACCATTTTTACAATATTCCTCTCACAACACTCTCATACTCTCCTCTCATCTCTCTCACTAAAAACCCTAAGAATTCTAGCAACCAAGATCACTTCCTCACCATCTCATCTCTCTCGGGTCAAACCATAGCATCAAGGCTCGCGGATTCAAGCTCAAGATCATCTTTCGGAGCTTAGTTTATCGAATTCTTAGACCACTACTTCTAACCGGTTAGCATGAATATTTCTACAAGTTGTTTTGCTTTGCTTGTTACTAAATGATGCTTGTAGCCTCTTGTTATGTTATCCGATTGATGCATTTAGGACCTAAAGATCATAATCATGTATGTGTTGTTTGCTATGATTATCCGGTTAGATATTGGAGTTTGATTAAATCGTTGCTAGTTGTAAGGAGTTAATTAAAGGATTTATGCATGATTTAAGGTTGAATGTTCATGAATTGTGTGTTATCCGGCTTGTTATATTTCGTTGGTTAAATAGTCTTGTTTTTCGGTTATTGATAAGGGTTGGTTAGATGGTTTTGTGCATGGTTTTGGGTTATAAATGATGAATGTGGTTTGAATATTGTTTGATTATATGATGAACAGTTTGAAGATGGCTTGTATATTCAAAATATGTGTGTTTGATCCATTTTAGACAAGGGTTAGACAAGAAAACATGTTTTAGTGGCATAGTACAATCTGATTTCATGAAATTGCAATTCTATTGGCCAGTACTGTTTGCAGGTTCTAGAAGGATTTCTGTGCACGTAATCACGGTTGCGAGTCGGAACCTTTGGTTGCGACTCGAGACCACAGCAGGACTTGTCGAGACCTCCCGGTTGCGAGTCGTAATCAACGCGTATCGAATCCGGTTGCGAGTCGTAACCACTGCTACTGAGTCGGAACTGCTGGTTGCGAGTCGTAACCTCTGGTTGCGACTCGTAATCAAAACGTGACGGACCGAGACCTCGGTTGCGAGTCGCAACCTCGGTTGCGAGTCACTTTTGTCTCGACTGGACTGTTTTAGGGTTATTGGGCTTTTGACTGTTGGGCTTACTGTTGACTGGACTGCATGTTTGTCACTGCTGATTATATGATTAGGGCTGACCCAATGACCCAACTGTTTGTTTGTTCGCATGTTATACGTGTTTGCTATATGTATTGCCATACGTGTTCACTATGTGTTTACTAGTACCCGACTTGACCCATATTTGGTAACCATGTTAGGACGTGGTGACCAACATACTTGACCGGGTATTTACTCTACCGAGCAACCCAAGGTGAGTTCACAACTTAAAAGCATGCGTCCCGGTGGTTTGGGACACGAGACTAGAACAACCCTATCCCCTTGTAAGGGGATACCATTCACTTTCCTTCCCTAGTTACTGGGAACAAACTTACTTTTCCTTCCCTTGTATTGGGAAACCTTTTAGTTAATTAATGTTTATACGGAATGCAACCAACGAAACTAAACGCAACTCTATCACTCAAGTCCCTACTACATAATACCGATTAGTCGCCGGGGCCAGGCGAACGGGTTATTAGTTGATAGCGCTATTTAGGTTTTACCAACCTCACACCGTGCCATGGTATGGGATCGGTCGTGAACTAATGTACTCAGGCATCCGTCAATGATGATAGAACATTGACATCGGGGCATCCTGCGGAAACGCAAACGGTTACCTAGTGTTCGGTATTGGAAAAACAGTTTAGTCGCTTACTTTTGGGGTAGCTCCCCATGGCATGTATAAACGGACAAATTAACTGGTGAAACAAGTTTTTGGTAATTAAAACTGGACAACTAGTGAACTCACTCAGCATTATTGTTGACCCCCTTACTGCATGCTTTGCAGGTGGCCAGTGACTGGAGCAGCTGCTTGGGATGTGTAGTGGTCGTCTGCCCGCGTGTTGGGCATTTATCATGCTTACCTTATGAACATGGTTTAAAACTGTTTATTTATGCTTCCGCTACTTATTACTGTTGAACTTGAAACCTTAAACTCTGAACTTGATATTTGCTAATCTTATGGTTAGTAAGTATTACTTTTTGTTACCAACTTAATTAGTCAGTATAATTGGTGGCTGGATCCTGGTCAGTCACGCCCTCGAAGCGGGTGTTATCCGCGGGTGGAATTTGGGGGTGTGACAGATTGGTATCAGAGCCATTGGTTATAGTGAACTTGGTTTTAAAAAGGGAAAAGTCTTTTTGAGAAAAACCAGACTATAACCCGTGACTCGTGACGACACTACACTCCAAGTACAAGGCTCGACTTATTTGATCTCATAGCTCGGACCCATATTTACTTGTTTGTTTGTCTTATGCTATACGTACTAGTTTGCCTGATTAGATAGATACGCCTCCCCTCTTCTATCTTATTCTCGCTATGTTACGACACCACACTCATACTATGTTTTCTGGTTGTGAAGACAATGAGTGGACGTGGACGAGGAAACGTCAACATGACTCAGGCTCAGTTCACTAACCTGCTCAACACGGTGGCTGCAGCTTTCGCAGCTCACCCTATAGGTCAGCCTGCGCCTGTGCAACCACGTGTTTGTACCTTCAAGACCTTCATGGATTGCAAACCTCTTCCGTTCAGTGGCACTGAGGGTGCCATAGGCCTTCTGCACTGGATCGAGAAGGTCGAAGCTGTCTTCGCTGTCTGCGAGTGTCCCCCTGCTAATTGGGTGAAGTTTGCTACTGGTACTCTTGAGGGAAGCGCACTTTCTTGGTGGAAGGCGCAAATTCAAATGCTTGGTTTGGAGACTGCTAACGCTACTGCATGGGAAGATTTCAAGGATATGATCAAGGAAGAGTACTGTCACAGGGATGACATCCACAAACTCGAGGACGAGTACTATGAACTCAAGATGGTTGGGTCAGAGATTGAGACCTACACCAGGCTGTCCAACGACTATGCTGCTCTTTGTCCAAACATGTCCCGACCCATGTATCGAAGGATCGAATTGTACATCAAGGGCTTAGTCCCGGAAATCAGGAGCCATGTAACCTCGGCCAACCTCACTGCCATACAGCCTGTGGTTCGTCTTGCCCACAAACTCACTAACCAGGCTGTGGAGGAGGGCAGGTTGCCCAAAAGGATCAGTGCTGCGGAAGGAACTTCCAGTGATGGTAAACGAAAGTGGGATGGAAATCAGGGCAAGGATGCTAACCCTACTCAAGCCCCAGCTCAGCAAAGGAAAACTGACAACAACAAAGGCACTCAGCAACAGGGTGGCTACCGGGGAAGCTACCCCAAGTGCAACAAGTGTAACAGACACCACAATGGGGCATGCAACAAGGGTCAGTGTCCGCGATGCCACAAGATGGGGCACGAAGCCAAGGATTGCAGAAGTCAGTTCCCAGCAAGGCAGAATCAGCAACAACCCCAACAGCAACAGCAGCAGGGAAACAACAGAGCTTGTTTTAAATGTGGGGCAACAGGGCACATGCGAAAGGATTGCCCTGAACTGAATCAGAATCGCAACAACAATCAGGGAGCTGGGAACAATGAGCAAAACAACAATGCTGGGAATGGTGCAAGGGGCAGAGCTTTCGTGATTGGAGCTGGAGAAGCAAGGAACGACCCCAACGTCGTGGCGGGTAAGTTCCTACTTGATGATCGTTATGTTTCTGTGTTATTTGATTCCGGTGCCGATGCCAGTTATGTAACCCTTCGCATTAGTAAGAAACTTAAGCACTCGCCTGCATTATTAAGTTCTAAGCACGTCGTCGAGATAGCTAATGGTAAGAACATCGAGGCCACGCACATGATCCGCGACTGCACCCTAGAATTGTCTGGTCACACTTTTAGTATCGATCTTTTCCCCGTCAAGCTTGGAAGCTTCGACGTCGTCATTGGTATGGATTGGTTATCCAAACATCGCGCTGAGATCCTATGTCAAGAGAAAGCAGTTCGTATACCTCGTCGTTCTGGCCAACCCCTCATCGTCAAAGGTAACAAAGGTGGAGAAGTCACAGGCATTATCTCGCTTTTAAAAGCCCAGAAGTGTTTGCAGAAAGGGCACACCGCTATCCTAGCACTTGTCACCAGCACCCACGAAAAGGAAAAGAGGATTGAAGATTTTCCTGTAGTACGTGATTATCCCGAGGTATTTCCTGAGGAACTACCTGGACTCCCTCCCCACCGTCAGGTCGAATTCCAAATCGAGCTAGCTCCCGGAGCAGCACCCATAGCTCGTGCACCGTACCGTCTAGCCCCTGCAGAACTGAAGGAACTCTCCACGCAATTACAGGAACTATTGGATAAAGGATTTATCCGTCCTAGTTCATCACCCTGGGGAGCCCCAGTACTCTTTGTCAAGAAGAAGGATGGCACATTCCGGATGTGCATCGACTATCGTGAGCTGAACAAGGTTACCATCAAGAATCGTTACCCTCTCCCGCGCATCGACGACCTATTCGATCAGCTGCAAGGATCGAGCTACTATTCTAAGATTGACCTGCGATCAGGCTATCATCAGCTGAGAGTTCGTAATGAAGACATCTCTAAGACTGCGTTCAGGACTCGTTACGGTCATTACGAGTTTCTCGTTATGCCTTTTGGAATGACTAACGCACCGGCAGTGTTCATGGATCTTATGAACCGCGTATGTAAGCCTTACCTCGATAAATTCGTGATTGTGTTTATCGACGACATCCTGATTTACTCAAAAAGTCAAGAGGAGCATGAACAACACCTACGCCTTATTCTGGAACTCCTTCGCAACGAGCAGCTGTACGCCAAATTCTCTAAATGTGACTTCTGGATTCGAGAAGTCCATTTCCTCGGCCATGTAGTTAATAAGAACGGAATTCATGTTGACCCAGCTAAGATCGAATCAATAAAGAACTCGCCTACGCCTAAGACTCCCACTGAAGTTCGCCAATTCTTGGGATTGGCAGGTTACTACCGCAGATTCATTCAGGGATTCTCAAAGATTGCACAACCCCTCACTATACTCACTCAGAAAGGCGTCGCCTACAAGTGGAATGAAGCACAGGAATCTGCTTTTCAGAGGCTTAAGGATAACCTCTGTAGCGCTCCTATTCTCTCGTTACCTGAAGGCACTGACGACTTCGTGGTTTACTGCGATGCATCTATTCATGGGCTCGGTTGCGTGTTGATGCAACGCGAGAAAGTTATTGCCTACGCCTCTCGACAACTCAAGACGCACGAAAAGAACTACACGACGCATGACTTGGAACTGGGAGCAGTGGTTTTTGCTCTTAAGATATGGAGACATTACCTGTACGGTACCAAGTGCACTATTTACACAGATCACAGGAGTCTCGAGCATATCTTTAGGCAAAAGGAATTGAACATGCGACAACGTCGATGGGTCGAACTCTTGAATGACTACGAATGCGCCATCAAATACCATCCGGGCAAGGCCAATGTCGTGGCAGACGCCCTCAGTCGAAAGGACACTATACCAAAGCGCGTGCGAGCATTGCAACTTACCATCCAGTCTAACCTCCCTACCCAGATCCGAAATGCTCAAGTTGAAGCATTGAAGCCGGAAAACATCAGGGCTGAGTCTCTGCGAGGGTCGAGGCAGCAACTAGAACAGAAAGAAGATGGTGCTTACTATGTAACAGGGCGCATTTGGGTTCCACTCTATGGAGATTTACGTAAACTCGTGATGGATGAAGCCCACAAGTCCCGCTACTCAGTACATCCTGGTTCGGACAAGATGTACCACGATTTGAAGACTACATACTGGTGGCCTGGTATGAAGGCCCACATAGCAGCATACGTCAGCAAATGTTTGACTTGCGCAAGAGTCAAGACAGAATACCAGAAGCCAGCAGGTCTACTTCAACAACCAGAAATCCCGAAATGGAAATGGGAGCAAATTTCCATGGATTTTGTTACAGGGCTACCTAGGTCTCAACGCGGAAATGATACTATTTGGGTAATCGTAGATCGATTGACCAAGTCCGCGCACTTTCTGGCTATTAAGGAAACAGACAAGTTTTCTACCTTGGCGGAGATTTACTTAAAGGAAGTAGTTTCGAGGCACGGGGTGCCAACCTCAATTATTTCCGACCGAGACGCTCGATTTACTTCGGAATTGTGGCAAGCTATGCACAAATCCTTTGGCTCACGCTTGGACATGAGCACCGCTTATCACCCGCAAACGGATGGACAGTCTGAACGCACCATCCAGACTCTAGAAGACATGCTTAGGGTGTGTGTGATCGATTTTGGCAAGAACTGGGAGAAGCATCTACCGCTAGTAGAGTTCTCCTACAACAACAGCTACCACACTAGTATTCAGGCAGCACCTTTTGAGGCATTGTACGGTCGTAAATGCCGGTCACCTCTCTGTTGGGCGGAAATCGGTGATAGTCAAATCACGGGCCCAGAGTTGGTGGTGGACACAACGGAAAAGATTGCCCAGATCAGACAACGAATGGCGGCAGCTCGTGACCGTCAGAAAAGTTACGCTGATAAGCGTAGGAAACCCTTGGAATTCCAGGTCGGTGACCGGGTTCTACTTAAAGTCTCACCCTGGAAGGGTGTGGTTCGCTTTGGTAAACGGGGCAAGCTTAATCCGCGTTATATCGGACCATTCGAAATTACCGAGAAGATCGGTAAGGTTGCTTATAGGTTGAACCTGCCTGAAGAACTGAGTGCGGTACACAACGTTTTTCACGTGTCCAACCTGAAGAAGTGTTTGTCGGATGAAACACTTGTGATTCCTTTTAAGGAATTGACTATTGACGAACAGCTACACTTTACTGAGGAACCGATTGAGATCACTGACCGAGAGATCAAAATCCTCAAACGTAGCCAGATACCTCTTGTACGAGTCCGTTGGAACTCGCGACGTGGCCCAGAGTATACCTGGGAGCGGGAAGACCAGATGAAGCACAAGTATCCCCAGTTGTTCCCTAACGAAAACCCCAGCACTGAAGCTACGAACGAATTTCGGGACGAAATTCCAAACTAACGGGGGGATGATGTGACACCCAGTTGAAACGCTTTCACTCACACTAGCTTGACAGTGGCTGCCTTAACTTTCGGGACGAAAGTTCCTAAAACGTGGGGATAATGTGACACTTCGGACTTTCCCGGGAAACTTTCTTGAGGTAACGTTTCGTGTACGTATTTTATTAAATGAAAACGATGAATTATCTGTTATATCGTGTTATGTGTACGTATATATATATATATATATATATATATATATATATATATATATAGGCGTGTATGTATATAAGTGAGATGAGCCGGAACCTTGAATACACTCGATACCCGACTCGAGACCGCTTAGTCTCGAGTGAGCAGTATCTGTTGGGCCGGTTGGGCCTTGTGGCCGAGAAACCCACATCGCAACCACACCCTAACCCACTCGAAATCCTATATAAACCAACCCACCCCTCCCTTAACCATTTTTACAATATTCCTCTCACAACACTCTCATACTCTCCTCTCATCTCTCTCACTAAAAACCCTAAGAATTCTAGCAACCAAGATCACTTCCTCACCATCTCATCTCTCTCGGGTCAAACCATAGCATCAAGGCTCGCGGATTCAAGCTCAAGATCATCTTTCGGAGCTTAGTTTATCGAATTCTTGGACCACTACTTCTAACCGGTTAGCATGAATATTTCTACAAGTTGTTTTGCTTTGCTTGTTACTAAATGATGCTTGTAGCCTCTTGTTATGTTATCCGATTGATGCATTTAGGACCTAAAGATCATAATCATGTATGTGTTGTTTGTTATGATTATCCGGTTAGATATTGGAGTTTGATTAAATCGTTGCTAGTTGTAAGGAGTTAATTAAAGGATTTATGCATGATTTAAGGTTGAATGTTCATGAATTGTGTGTTATCCGGCTTGTTATATTTCGTTGGTTAAATAGTCTTGTTTTTCGGTTATTGATAAGGGTTGGTTAGATGGTTTTGTGCATGGTTTTGGGTTATAAATGATGAATGTGGTTTGAATATTGTTTGATTATATGATGAACAGTTTGAAGATGGCTTGTATATTCAAAATATGTGTGTTTGATCCATTTTAGACAAGGGTTAGACAAGAAAACATGTTTTAGTGGCATAGTACAATCTGATTTCATGAAATTGCAATTCTATTGGCCAGTACTGTTTGCAGGTTCTAGAAGGATTTCTGTGCACGTAATCACGGTTGCGAGTCGGAACCTTTGGTTGCGACTCGAGACCACAGCAGGACTTGTCGAGACCTCCCGGTTGCGAGTCGTAATCAACGCGTATCGAATCCGGTTGCGAGTCGTAACCACTGCTACTGAGTCGGAACTGCTGGTTGCGAGTCGTAACCTCTGGTTGCGACTCGTAATCAAAACGTGACGGACCGAGACCTCGGTTGCGAGTCGCAACCTCGGTTACGAGTCACTTTTGTCTCGACTGGACTGTTTTAGGGTTATTGGGCTTTTGACTGTTGGGCTTACTGTTGACTGGACTGCATGTTTGTCACTGCTGATTATATGATTAGGGCTGACCCAATGACCCAACTGTTTGTTTGTTCGCATGTTATACGTGTTTGCTATATGTATTGCCATACGTGTTCACTATGTGTTTACTAGTACCCGACTTGACCCATATTTGGTAACCATGTTAGGACGTGGTGACCAACATACTTGACCGGGTATTTACTCTACCGAGCAACCCAAGGTTAGTTCACAACTTAAAAGCATGCGTCTCGGTGGTTTGGGACACGAGACTAGAACAACCCTATCCCCTTGTAAGGGGATACCATTCACTTTCCTTCCCTAGTTACTGGGAACAAACTTACTTTTCCTTCCCTTGTATTGGGAAACCTTTTAGTTAATTACTGTTTATACGGAATGCAACCAACGGCACTAAACGCAACTCTATCACTCAAGTCCCTACTACATAATACCGATTAGTCGCCGGGGCCAGGCGAACGGGTTATTAGTTGATAGCGCTATTTAGGTTTTACCAACCTCACACCGTGCCATGGTATGGGATCGGTCGTGAACTAATGTACTCAGGCATCCGTCAATGATGATAGAACATTGACATCGGGGCATCCTGCGGAAACGCAAACGGTTACCTAGTGTTCGGTATTGGAAAAACAGTTTAGTCGCTTACTTTTGGGGTAGCTCCCCATGGCATGTATAAACGGACAAATTAAATGGTGAAACAAGTTTTTGGTAATTAAAACTGGACAACTAGTGAACTCACTCAGCATTATTGTTGACCCCCTTACTGCATGCTTTGCAGGTGGCCAGTGACTGGAGCAGCTGCTTGGGATGTGTAGTGGTCGTCTGCCCGCGTGTTGGGCATTTATCATGCTTACCTTATGAACATGGTTTAAAACTGTTTATTTATGCTTCCGCTACTTATTACTGTTGAACTTGAAACCTTAAACTCTGAACTTGATATTTGCTAATCTTATGGTTAGTAAGTATTACTTTTTGTTACCAACTTAATTAGTCAGTATAATTGGTGGCTGGATCCTGGTCAGTCACGCCCTCGAAGCGGGTGTTATCCGCGGGTGGAATTTGGGGGTGTGACATACTTTGTGCATCGTTTATGTCACTAAAGTTTGTATGTGATAAATGGTTGTGACAGTATAACATGTGATGCACATGTATGTATGATACAGATATCAGAAAGCAGTTTATATCATCAGTTGTAATTAAGCACAGTCATTATGCATAAATCAATATTAATTAATTGTACGGATACCTGGATTTATGAGGGTTGTCAGATAAGCGATGCGATAGTTTTAAACATTAGTTACACAAATAACATAACTAACAAATAAAAACATAGAAGTATGTAAATTTGCGTTTAGCGCCTACGATTAGATTGCGATGCGATAGAGTTGCGATTGCGTTTGCGAGATAACACCACAAATAATTATAAACATGCACAAGTAAATCACATAATAACACACACACATATAGAACAATCAGATAACTGCGATTCGAGTTGTGATGCGATAGCGTTGTAGTTGCGTTAAGTAGATTAGCGTTTAATTGCGTTTATCGCATTGTTACTTCACATATTACAAATCATAAATTAATATAGCGTTAACCAATGTATCGATTATCGGGTTCGAGAGTTCAAGCAATAATTAAGTCAGAACTGACAGATCTGAATAGCAATCTTTTCTTCTTTTGACTTTGACTTTGACTTGTACTTTGACTTTAAAAGTCGGGTTGTTACAGTCTAGGTGGTGATACTTTCACAACCGAACAAATTACAATTTGGTATGACCTAATCACTATTTAATTATTTAATTACATGCATATAGACTTAATTATTTGTTAGTTAAGTCCATAAAGTCTAGCAATGTCCTGCTAATTTCATTGGTTTGCATTTGATAATTGTGATATCGTCTTATCTCGTATTGATAAAGCTCTAATTTATGAGCATTGGTGATTATCCGGTAAACCTTTTAAGTCAAATTGTTCCAATATGTTTAATATGTTTGGAACATTAGTTTGATAACATTATTTCGTGTTTGGCGAGAAAAGTAGAAAAAAATACATATTACCGGTATTAAGTATCAAAGTTTTTATGCATATAAATATCTATATTATATACATATTTATGTCCAAATATTTGAATATCACACTTAAAACCTTCACACCTTTTTTTTACAAGTCTTATTTGTATGCCGGGTCGGATTCTAAAGTTCGATTCACATTCTATTATTACAAATTAATTACATGTACACAAATTTAGAAAAATCAAACACGTGAATGTACCTTTCAACACCCAGTTAGCAACCGAGATACAAACAAAACTGACACGCAAACGCCTCGAATTACACCCTGACCATGTCAGACCCGTTGACCGTTGTTAACCATAGTTGACTCGTGTTTGACCGACGCAAACATGTGGAATCACTAATATAATTCCCGAACACCATTAGATCACCACCATAGCCATTATCTTCAGCATTGGTACTCGTCGAAACGACCACCGAACACGCCCTAATGCAGGGCCGTTCCAACCTTTTTAGAGACCCTAAACGAACTACAAAATGAAGACCCTAACTTCGCCCATAAACTATCCTCCAATCCTGATGGACTCGTCGCCATGGATGATTACTGTTACATTTTTCATCTAGTGATAGCCTATAGCCTAGAAATTGAAAACAGGTTGTGATGGGAAGTGGGAACGATAATTGTGGCTGTATTTTAGGGGCTTTAGGCCGCTGAATAATGATGATTAGGTCGATGGTTGTTGCTATGTTGTAATAGCTGAAAATTAATGTGAAACTGGCTTTGAAACTGGACCTTTTTTTGCTAAACAATATTTAGTTTAGGTTTCTTCAATGAAAAAATAGTTTAGTTTTGAAATAAACGTATTTATTTGGGCCTAATACATATACTATATATAAAACTTTCTAAAAACTTGGAGGTCCTTATTTTATGGTGACCCTAGGCCCGTGCCTAGATTGGCAAGCCTATGGAGCCAGTCCTGCCTTAATGATCAGGTTAAGATTTACATTAACAGAGTTTAAACTCAAAACAAAACACTCAGTCCGTGAGTCACTTACCGAAGCCCGAACTCGACCGTTGTCGTGATGTCATTGTAGAGCCGCCATAGATAACCTTCGCCGCCTCATAGAACCATCAACACTGTAGTCCCTTTTACCTGCTACCCCCGGGGAACATCCACCACAGCCATCACCTACACCATTCGTCAGCAGACGACCAAACCGTCGCGCGCCACCATGGGTTCAGGCGGAACCCTAGATGCACCGCTGCCTTTTATTGTCATGACAACCACCCGATGCCACCTTGAGCCTCCACTAATCGTTGCTGAGTTGGATGGACGAAAGGGAAAGAAGAATGGTGGGCCACCGGAGTGCACCATCGTGCGCTGCAGTTGTTTGTGATGTTGATGAGGATGTTATTATCTATGATCCTGAAACAGATATGTCTGTTCCCATTCATGAAAAGATGTTTGACTTTGAGTAAATTCAACAAGTTCACATGATCTGAGAGCTTCTTTCAGTAATCTCAAAGATGAATCAAGAAAAGATAATCAAATTAGATATTGAAGCTCAAAAGAAAGGTATATAATGGCAAAATTGGTAACTTTTAGTTTATTCATAACCCATAACATGCAAAATTGGTATTTTTTTTTGTATTTATTTATTTTATAAATAGTTAATGTGTATTTGAACAGTTGCTTGAATTAACATATTTAAAACAGAATGGGATGCAAGTGAAAGGTTGTGTATCTAGGATTAACCAGAAAGAAACTTTTCATCCTCACAAAAAGTGGCCATAATTTGGTTTTTAAAGGTGGTACGTTTTCATTGGCTCCTTATTTGTTGATATATGTGTTGATCAGTTCTGTTTTAGGCATAATAGAAGACATGAAAACATACCTTTGATTGCAGGGGACAAGCCAGCGGAGAATCCAGATGGAGACGTAGCAATAAGGTTTGACATGATTGTCAGCTTGATCTGGTTCCTCCTTAGGGTGTAATCTAATGATGGTGATGAGAGAAGCGAAAAGGGTAATCGGTTATGGAGAGAAGGGGGCGATTTCATGTGTGATGTTATTGTGATTAGTGTCTAACCCTTTAACCCTCTAATTATCTCTTTATATATGCACACAGGAGGAAACCCTAATTAGTTAATAATGGTAATATGTCCCATCAACAATTACCAACTAACTATTTAATAGGTTGTTATATATTTTGATCTATATAATGTAAATGATTATAATGGCTACTAGATTAAATACAACATAATATATATTTAATCTTACATTCTCCCACTTAGCTGAGTAATCATTTACTATGAGTATTAGATTAGCCTGATCAGGAGTTAACACTAATTTTAGCCTTAAACCAAGAACTGTAGCAGAGAAATACAGCCATTGAATCATTATGTGACTCAGGACCCCCATTAGTCATACTATAGCCTCAATTTAAAACCTAATCGTTATGGTCAAAATACGCATAAGCCCTTTGTTTGATTTGTAATTTTATTTGTCTATATACCATTATACCGATTTAACATATTCTTAGAGACATACAAAATCAAACTGATGAGGAAAATTAACTAATAGTTAGTCATCCATAGTATGATATACAGTTGCGTACGACCTTCAATTAAAACCCGTCTGTGAACTCTCTTAATAAGACTTATGGGTAATAGCCCTTTAGTTATTGGATCCTTAAGCATATCATGAATGTATTCGATACAAAGATTTAGTTTCCTCAATTCGTTCACAAACGAATAATTAATTACGTATCGAAATCTAATGCAGCACCTCTCGAATTGTTACTGTTCAAGAAGACATGGTAGTTGACTTTATCACAATAAGTCTTCAATACATTAATTATATGGAGTTAATAAACTTATGAGTCCACTTAAAATTTCCAACAACATTTAGTGATTATATTATGTCGTTATAACTTAGGTTGTTGTTATCAATTTATCATGACTCCTCCATGAGACAGGTCTTGTCTGCTGACATAAGGATATACCCAAAATTACATCCTGTCATCTTTGAATATCACAAAATTAGAGTAATCAAACGGTTTGAGTTCTCACTTCTTCTTTAAATCATAGCCTCTCATTTCTTTTAAAGATATTGTAATACTCTATTAGATGCTTCACATTAATCTAGACATATCTAGATTGTTGCAATGTGAGTAATATCTAAACGAGTATAGACATAAACTTACATAAAGCTTCCAATTAATGAAGCCTAAGGAAATAATCTCATTTATCCTATATCCTCTAAAGGAGAGCAATATTGTTTGTTACATATGTAAGGACCCATTTAAGGTTAAACTTATGGAACAGAACTAATGTCCCATTGGGTCTATCTCGGTATGTTATGAAATCTATCACTTAAGAGATATCTCTGAGATCTATTATATCAAAGTTTATGTCACACCCCCCAAAACACCACATGCGGAAACCCCGCTAGGCGTGTGACAAACCATGATCAAGCCACCAATCACATTGAACTAATATCAAGATATTAAATATAGTTTCCATTTATTAGGATAAAACATACATAAACATAACCCAAGTTTAACATATTCTGTGGAAGCATAAGATATGCCATCATTCAATGTTTCAAAACCAAATATATGAAAACCAAATGTATTGTCATGTGTTCTAAAAAGGCTCGACCCATGACTACTCTTGCAATCCCAGACAGCAAGTTCCTTTTTCATTAGAATCTAACGACCTGCGATCATTCAACAAATGTATCAGACAACGCTGGTGAGTTCATAGTTTCATGAAAACGTTAATTGCCAAGTGTTTAGTTTAGTTTAATAACAATGTTGATAATAACTCGAGTACCGTACAAGATAGCGCCAGTTTGTTTGCCCGTCCCCAATGCCCCCTATCTAAGCATTGGTGGTGATTAAGGTGATTAGTTCACACCTGTCCTCTCAGGTACGGTGTGAGGTTGCTAAGCCTAATAGCGCTATCAACTAATACCCCGTTACCTCTCAGGTAACTATTCGGTAGAAGATGGGACTTAAGGTGATAGGAAATGAGTGTCTTATCTAACATCCCAGTTTTTACCCAGAAAAGACTTATTCCTCTCAGGAATACCCGTTTGTTTGTCCCACCCACCGGGACGCATGCTCGAGAGAAATGAACTCACCTTAGTTTTACTCGGTATGTTAAGTTACCCGTTCCAAGTTGGTCAACCAAACCCTACCGTGGTTACCAATAAAATTAGTTTCATAATCAATTAAATCACATATTTTCACAGATTGCATTCACCGCAAAGATCACTTTATAACACATAGCAAGTACTCAATTCTCATACAAGTCCACATCCCATGTGCATGTCACCTAACAACACTTAACAGGTGAGTTTGCTACTCACACGAGCCAAATCAGGTTTCTTATTCTAAATTAATATTATTAACATGCTTCAAATAGAACCCTATAAACATGAACATTCATCATCATACACATCATAACTATTTGAAACCTTATGTTAATGCATGTTATGTGGACACGTTTACTGTTTAAACTGTTCTGTCTATTTGCTCTTTTGTAGCATCTTCAAGAAGAACCAGTTCTTCATGGGATGCCTTCATGGTGAAGAACCCTAATGGTGAAGAACCCTAATGGTGAAGAACCATAACGGCGAAGAACTATTCTTCGTCGAGAATGAGTGTGACGAAGAACCCTAGTGGTTCGTCAAAATCTAGTCAACGAAGAACCAAGTTCTTCGTCGAGTTATGTTCTTCGTGGGGAGTCTTTTGTTGCTGCCCTCAATAGATGGTTATGATTCCCTTAATTTCAGCCGTATTAGTTGCTAACAACTTTGGCAGTTTTCCAGTCAGATCAAACAACACTTTTTAACCATGATCATGCACCCTAATTATTAACAATCATCAACCATTCAAATCCATTCAAAACATAACAGTTCCCACCCGTTATCATACAAATCATAACTAACAACTTATCATGTGAATCATTATGCTAATCGAACAAATCATCAGTTCAAGTCCAACATAGTTTAATACCATATTCAATCACATGTTCTAGATTTACGATCTTATAAATGAAACCCTAGTTTTACATAAAGTCACGACATCAAGATTTTAGCAACTAACGATGATAAACACTAACCATGATACCGACATGATTAGTTTGTTTGAGATGAAGGGCTTCGAGACCCATAATTGCCGTCGCACAAGAAAAAGAGGAAGAGAAAGAGAGTTTTAGGGTTTGATGCTTGTTTTAAGTTTTGCAAGTTATGATAAGTTGCACCCCAACCCTTGAGGTTATGTGAACAAGGGCCCATTTTGGGCTACGAAATGATTTGGGCTGAGAGCCCTCTCAGCGAAATACTCTCTTGGCGAAGAACCTTCTTCACCACGATGTGATTGTGACGAAGAACCTTAGTTCTTCGTCAAAAGACAGTCAATGAAGAATAGGTTCTTCGTCGACTTGAGTGTGGTGTGCGGCCCAAAGTTAAGAAGCATGAACACGTTAAGTCTAAACATTAAACAACTCCTAGGTTTTCATTTAGAACCAAACATAACAATACTTTAATCATTCATATATCGTGCACAATGTTACAACGTAAAACGAATTGTGAAAACATGGTTGTGAAACAAGTGATGCGTAGAGGAAGAACCTTAAGATCTCGGGTTGTCACATCATCCCCAACTTGAAAGAAATTTCATCCCGAAATTTGATAAGTAACCCAAAGCAGCAAGGTGTTAGATCAGGATGACTGTGGATTTTCCTTGGGTGCCACATCATCCCCAACTTGAAAGGGAATTTCGTCCCGAAATTCACCAGTTACGTCAGAATTAGATTGGGCAGCTGGGAATAGTTGAGGATACTTGAGCTTCATCTGATCCTCGCGTTCCCATGTGAACTCTGGTCCACGTCTTGAGTTCCAACGGACTCTCACAATCGGGATTCGACTTTGCTTATGGACCTTGACTTCCTGGTCCATAATTTCGATGGGCTCTTCGACAAACTGCAATTTGTCATTGATTTTCAATTCTTGGAATGGCACCGCAAGTGTTTCATCAGACAAACACTTCTTTAGTTGCGAAACATGGAAGACATCATGAACGTTGCCCAACTCAGCAGGTAATTCGAGCTTGTAGGCCACATTGCCAATTCGTTCCAAAGTTTTGAATGGCCCCACATAACACGGATTAAGCTTGCCGCGTTTCCCAAAGCGTACCACACCCTTCCAGGGTGAGACTTTCAACATAACACGATCGCCTACAGCGAACTCTAAAGGTTTCCTACGCTTGTCAGCGTAGCTTTTCTGGCAGTCGCGCGCTACCGCCATACGATTTCTGATCTGGACAATCTTCTCTGAAGTTTCAAGTACAAGTTCCAGACCTGTGATCTGGTTGTCACCCACCTCAGCCCAACAGAGAGGAGAACGGAATTTCCGTCCGTACAATGCTTCAAACGGGGCTGCCTGGATGCTGGAATGATAACTGTTGTTGTAAGAGAACTCTATCAAAGGTAAGTGTTTCTCCCAACCCTTACCAAAATCGATCGCACAGGCTCGCAACATGTCTTCAAGTGTCTGGATGGTTCGTTCACTTTGACCATCCGTCTGTGGGTGATAAGCAGTACTCATGTCGAGACGTGAGCCGAATGATTTATGCATCGATTGCCACAAATCGGATATGAAACGCGGGTCACGATCAGAGATAATAGAGGTTGGCATCCCGTGCCTAGAAACCACCTCCTTTAAATAAACAGCAGCAAGTTGTGAGAACTTATTAGTCTCCTTGATTGCTAGGAAGTGCGTTGACTTTGTGAGACGGTCAACGATCACCCAGATGGTATCATTTCCCTTTTGAGTTCTTGGCAAACCAGTGATGAAATCCATAGCAATTTGCTCCCATTTCCACATGGGTATTTTTGGTTGCTGAAGCAGGCCAGAGGGTTTCTGGTATTCCACCTTAACTTTCACATAAGACAAACATTTACTCACATACGTCGCGATGTGGGCTTTCATTTTCGGCCACCAATATAAGACTTTGAGGTCCTGATACATCTTATCCGAACCCGGGGGAACAGTATCGAGACTTGTGCGCTTCGTCCATCACAAGCTATCTAAGATTACCATACAAAGGAACTCATATCCGTTCCATAAAATAACAAATGCCATTAGATCTCTCTATGAGTCGTTTCTCCATGCCCCGCAAATATTCAGCTTCAAGGTTTTCTTCCTTCAACGCTTCAGTTTGAGCAGAACGGATCTGATCAGGTAAATTAGGATGGATAGTGAGCTGTAGAGCGCGGACACGCTTGGGTTTCGTCTCCTTTCGACTAAGAGCATCAGCTACAACGTTAGCTTTACCTGGATGGTACTTGATTGCACAATCGTAGTCGTTTAAGAGTTCTACCCAGCGATGCTGTCGCATATTCAATTCCTTCTAATCAAAGATATGCTGAAGGCTCTTGTGGTCGGTATAAATAGCGCATTTAGTACCGTACAAGTAATGCCTCCAGATTTTTAACGCGAAAACCACGGCCCCCAACTCTAAGTCATGACTCGTGTAGTTCTGCTCATGAACCTTCAACTGTCAAGAAGCGTACGCTATCACCTTCTCACGTTGCATTAGCACACAACCGAGACCCAGAATAGAAGCATCACAGTACACCACAAAATCCTCGGTACCTTCAGGTAATGACAAGATTGGTACACTGCAGAGTTTTTGTTTCAAGAGTTGGAAAACATCCTCCTGCTTCTGTCACACCCCGATTTCCACGTGTCTTACCGGTGGGCCCGGTGGGGGATTACCGTGACGTAGTTGGCAACAATATAGTCAAACCACACAATTATATGAATGCACAGCGGAAGCATAAAGATAAATATATTTCAACATTAAGTGTAATATCAATGTATCACCATTGAAATAATAATCCACAGGGGATCAATAAAAATAACAAAAGTATTGTTCAACAGACTTCAGGCATCTTAAGCTTGCGAGACTTCTAGTGATGCTAAGGAGAAATCCCAACCAATTACGCATAGTACCTGCATTTAGTCTTTTTTTGGGAAAATACGTCAGTTTACACTGGTAAATACATTCAACTGACACTTTTGTAAAATGTTTAATAAAATTGGTTTAAATGCTCAAGGCACAAACTCTTTATAACTTGGGATAATTTATAATCAAATCTTGTAAAGAATTACATGTTACTATGCGTTCGGTCGCCCGAGTCGTGTCGGGTTAAAGTTTAATAGACACACCACATAGTATAAAACCATGGCGGGTAACCAACGGCTACACTTTTATAATCATGGACATAATGCCGGGTGTACGCCTACACCCGGATGTCGAGGTCGTGGCCATTCGTAAATGCTGCCAAGGATATCCGGGACATGGTCATTAAGCCCCCAAAGGCGTAAAGCCAGCAAAACAAGTTTTTAAACGGGTCACATTGATAATACCCAACTACTAATGAGTTGGGGTCAATTGCCCGACCAAGCGGTATTTTAGATACCGTAACCCAAGCCCGTATAACGGAAAATAAGTTAAAAGTATTTACCTTTGCAAGTATAATTCCTTAATTGAAATAAATTGCAGATAGCTTTTACTGGTCCCCTATTCTGGAACAAAGTTTTAAATTAACCTATTAGAATCCTAACGGGTCTTTAATTTAGCCGTAGCTTAGACCGGTCAGTTTCAATGGATAGTTACGGTTTAATCGCGTGAAAGGACAAAACCGTGAATGGAGTGTGATTTTGACCCAACAAGTTTGAAGACTTGTTTTATATGGGTATAATAATCATACTCTGGATTTTGGGGTCCAAACAATATGGTTTGACCCGTTTCGGCTAATTTATGTAAGCTAGTTACATAAGCCGAACCGTGCGCGCAAAAGGCGCAACGGGTAACCGTAAGAGTCCTACACTGTTTTCCTAAGTTAACGTGCTTTAAAGAGGTTGTGGTATCAATAGGATACCTTCCATAATGCCCGTAACGAGTTTAAGTTCATATTATGCCCCGTAGGGGTATTTCGGTCTTTTTAATGATTATAAAAGAGGTTTTAGAGTTCTACAGGAAATCTGAGTTTCCCAAACAGTTTATAAAGTCTAAAATACTTTATTTATTAATTAAAATCAGTAGCAACTGGATTCGGGTCAAAAGACCTTGTAGAACTCAAGTTATAGCCGAAAAGGGTATATTCGGTATTTACCGAACCGTTGCCATAACCGCAGGTTATAAGCAGGTTAAAAATAATTAAAAATCTTTAAAAATCCCAAATTATTATTTTACATCAGTGAGTAAAAGGTTTGGTGTCGAAATCCGGGTTTAGATAGGCGTTATGCTAATTACGCTATTTAATTACTAAAGTTTCGCAATTTGCGCTATTTAGCATAACTCCTATTCTGGACCTTGGATTGACATGGAATTTTAGGGACATGCTTAGAAATCAGTAACCAAGGTTATGATCCTTTCACATGTCCGAAATTCTTGTTTTAATTTAAAAAGTGCGTTACGGTCAACTTTTAAGCATTTAACGGAAATTTGTAAAAGACTCGGACAAACAACGAACCGGTCACAGAGGGTTATACCATCATGTAACCTGGTCCTAAGAGAGTCCTAAGCTATACCTAAATCAAACTTTATCGGGTCAGAACTGAAGTCAATGCAAAAGTCAAACTTTTGCGACTTTCGGCTCCGAACCGGGTCAAAACAATAAATGGTCGGATCAAACAAGCTTAGACTAGTTTATATACTTATTATCATGTTTTATGAGTGTTCAAATAGGTTACATATCATCTACATTACAGATTATGCAAGAAATCGCAAAATGACATTTCTGTTGACTTTTTCTAAGCACGTTTGACTCGACATTCGGACTAGTTAGAGTGGGAATCAGAGGGTGCCCTTTTAGGGGTTTAAAGCCCACATGATTACCAACATATAACTATCTTTGATTCGACAAATCACTGGACCATTCGTGATTTATCGCAAAGTCAATCGTTAGTTACGACGGATTGACTTTTAGGCTAAAACTATGGAAAAACGAAACCACAAAGGGTTAGGCAACTTACAGAAGCTTGGTGCACGACTAAGAATGATAGAGGAAAGCTTGAGAGCTCCAGGAATGACCAGAAGGCAGGTTTTGAGGTGTGTTTCACTTATGCACAATGCATTGGCTTTTATAGTGAGATATTGAGCTTAGGATCATCACAACTCTCCCTACATTGAGTCATGGATGATCAGCAGGTGGCCCTTGGTGCTAGGGGGCAAGTAGAGGGCGCCCATGCTTCAATTAATGCTCACAAGTTCGTTCACAAGCGAAATCATTGAATCTGTCCAAAGTTTCTGCATCTGGGACTCGTGCGCGGCCCGCATTAGATTCAGGCTACTTGCACGCGGGCCGCCTGGATCTTCATGTCAGGAAACGTATCTACAGGTGGCTCGCGGCCCACATTGACTTGCTTGTTTCACTCAGGCGGGCCGCCTGAGGCCTGATTTCCAAGATTTTCAAATCTTTTGTAATCGTTAACCTGGCCTTTCGGTTTCGAAGGGGTAACTTTGCGATTTGGCCCTTGATTATTTACCGTTAAGGGCCTCATGCCTTTTACCCGCATTGTTAAGTCCCCGGTTAGTTTAATTACTATCCGAAAAGCCTTAACTTTTATTGTTGACACTTTTAACCCTTCTCCTACGAATTTGATCATAACTTTCTCGTTTTAAAACGGAACTTCGCGAAATTTATATTGTATATTCTAGTGAGCGTATTTTACTGTTACAAAGCCTCGGGTTCGTCAAAGGGTCACTCAGAGGTATCAATTAAACATGTTGACACAATTAATCCCTGTAGCTTGAAATCTCTCACTTTCTCCCGCGTTTCGCTCCGTACGATCCATGATTTATTCGTTTGAAGGTACGAGCATTAATTAGGGTTACTATACAGTATATTTACCCTTCGTTGACATTTATAACCCTCGAATTTACATACTTTCAAGGTTTGTCAACTTTAGTCCTTTATTTAAAAATTAATGCCACGTGTAAACTCATGACACCTGTTAACACATTATTGGACACAAAATTTCGAGGTGTTACATCCTCACCCCCTTAAAATAAATCTCGACCTGAGATTTACTCAAACAAATAAGGGTATTTTTCTTTCATCGTGGCTTCAACCTCCCACGTGAATTCGGGACCTCTACAGGCATCCCACTTAACCTTTACTATAGGTACATGCTTCCTTCGAAGCTTCTTTACCTGTCGATCTTCAATCGACAAAGGCTTCTCCACAAATTTCAAGCTCTCATCTATATGCACATCTGTGTGTGGGATCACCAATGATTCATCAGCGAAGCACTTCTTTAGATTGCAGATGTGGAACACATTGTGAATTCCATTGAGCTCCTCCGGTAAGTTTAGCTTATAGGCAACGGACCCGACACGTTCGATAACCTCGAAAGGTCCTATGTATCTCGGGCTTAGTTTGCCTTTCTTACCGAAACGCATCACCCCCTTCCAGGGTGATACTTTAAGTAACACTTTTTCACCTACTTCGAAGTGAAAATCTTTACGCTTTGGATCCGCGTAACTCTTCTGCGTATCTCGGGCAGCTTTGAGACGGTCTCGAATCTGGACAATCTTGTCCGTCGTCTCGAAGACTATCTCCGGTCCTGATAATTGGACATCTCCAACTTCCGCCCAACAAACAGGCGATCTACACTTTCTACCGTATAATGCCTCGAAAGGCGCAGCCTTAATGCTGGTATGGTAGCTATTGTTATAGGAGAATTCTATTAATGGTAGGTTCTTATCCCAACTACCACCCAAATCGATAGCACATGCACGTAGCATGTCTTCCAACGTCTGAATAGTACGCTCACTCTGACCGTCTGTCTGAGGATGGTAAGCCGTACTAAAATTCAAACGTGTGCCCAAAGATTGCTGGAAACTCTTCCAGAAATGCGACGTGTATCTAGTATCCCGGTTAGAGATAATAGACACAGGTATGCCATGCAAGGCTACAATCTTATCAACGTATAACTAGGCTAACATATCGGAGCTATAAGTCTCCTTGATGGGTAAGAAATGCGCTGACTTAGTCAGCCTATCAACAATAACCCATATTGTGTCATTTCCTTTCCTCGTCTTGGGTAACTTGGTAATAAAATCCATAGTTACACATTCCCACTTCCATTCGGGAAGTTCAGGCTGTTGTAGCAAGCCAGATGGCTTTTGATGCTCAGCCTTGACTTGCGCACAAGTTAAGCATTTTGCTACATAAGCGGCTACAGACTTTTTCAAGCCTATCCACCAATAATTTGCCTTTAGATCCTGATACATCTTATCAGCTCCCAGGTGAACAGAATATTTAGAACTATGGGCTTCCTGGAGGATAACATCTCGTAGTCCTCCATAAATCGGAACCCATATTCGTCCATTCAATCGTAAAATTCTGTCCTTGCTAAGAGTTAACTGCTCCTCAGTTACTCCCAGCTTCTCTTGAGGATAGTTAGCTTCCAAAACAGCTTCTCGCTGTGCAGCTAACAACCTTTCAATCAAATTATTCTTGACTTCAATGCTCTTGGCATTGATTCGGATGGGTTTCACCCTTTCCTTTCTACTTAAGGCATCAGCGACTACATTCGCCTTGCCGGGATGATATCTGATTTCACAATCATGATCATTTAAAGTCTCCATCCAACGGCGTTGCCTCATGTTTAATTCCTTCTGATTGAACAGATGTTGAAGGCTCTTATGATCAGAATAGATCACAAACTTGATACCATACAGATAATGCCTCCACAGTTTTAGTGCGAACACAACGGCACCCAGCTCCAAGTCATGGGTGGTGTAATTCTTCTCGTGCACCTTTAACTGTCTCGAAGCATAGGCAATAACCTTTCCTTTTTGCTTGAGCACACACCCCATGCCAGTGTGTGACGCGTCGCAGTAAACTACGAACTCTTCGGTACCTTCAGGTAATGTCAACACTGGAGCATTGCTCAGCTTTTGCTTCAGAATATCAAAGGATTCTTGCTGCTTAGGGCCCCACACAAACTTTATCTTCTTCTTGGTTAGGGAAGTTAAGGGCGCAGCAATCCTTGAAAAATTTTCAATGAAACGCCTGTAGTATCCTGCTAACCCCAGGAAACTACGAATCTCCGTAGGCGTCTTAGGCTCTTGCCAATTCATTACGGCTTCTACTTTAGCGGGATCCACCTGGATACCACGCTCGCTGACAACGTGTCCTAAGAATTGGACCTCTCGAAGCTAAAATTCGCACTTAGAGAATTTGGCATAGAGTTTCTCATGATGTAGAAGTTTGAGAATACAGCGAAGGTGTTTCTCATGGTGAGCTCGTTCTTCGAGTAGATTAGAATATCGTCGATGAAAACGATGACGAATTTATCTAAGTACGGCTTGCAGACGCGATTCATGAGATCCATGAACGCAGCCGGTGCATTTGTGAGCTAAAAAGGCATCACTAGGAACTCGTAGTGACCGTAACGAGTCCTAAATGCGGTTTTATGTACGTCTTCATCTCTGACTCTCAGTTGATGGTAGCCTGACCTTAAGTCAATCTTCGAGAAATAACTTGCCCCTTGTAACTGATCGAACAAATCGTCGATCCTCGCAAGGGATATCTATTCTTTATCGTGACCTTGTTAAGTTCGCGATAATCGATGCACAGACGCATCGATCCGTCCTTCTTCTTAACAAACAGGACAGGTGCTCCCCAGGGAGACGAACTAGGTTTGATGAAACCTTTAGCTAGTAGTTCATCCAGCTGGGTCCTCAACTCCTTCATTTCGGTTGGTGCTAGCCTGTAAGGTGCTCTAGCAATAGGTGCTGCTCCAGGGATGATATCAATCCTGAATTCCACTTGCCTATCTGGTGGCAAACCAGGTAGATCTTCAGGGAAAACTTCTGGATATTTCGAAATGATGGGAATGTCTTCTATCTTCGGTTTAGGCTCTTCAATAATCACCTGTGCCATGTAGATGACACAACCCTTCTTTAGACATTTTGAAGCCTTGAGCATAGTCACTTGCTCAGGCAATCCGTACTGGGTATCTCCCCGAATGGTAAGCGATTCACCAGACGGAGTCTTTATCACCACTTGCTTTCTGTTGCAGACGATTTGGGCCTGGTTGTGAGATAACCAGTCCATACCCAATACTAGGTCAAAACCGGCCAATTTAAAGGGAAGTAGAGATAGAGGAAAAGAGTGGTTCTTAATGGATATCACACATCCATCTAACACAGTGGAGACGGTTTCTATGGTGCCATCTGCTAGCTCTACCTCGTAATTCACATTTAAGGTTTTCACAGGTATATTCAGCAATTTGCAAAATTTATGATCTACGAAAGACTTATCAGCGCCCGAATCAAAAAGTACTCTTGCAAAGATATCATTTACGAGAAAAGTACCTGTGATCACGTTATCATCCAGCACTGCTTCTTTCGCTTCCATCCTGAAGACTCTAGCATTGTTCTTCTTGGCCTCTTCAGGCTTCTTGGCATATTTAGGGCAGTTGCTTTTAATGTGCCCCTTCTCGCTGCAGTTATAGCAAGTTGCATCTTTTATCTTCTTGCAGTCCACGGTCTTGTGGTCCTTGGATTTGCACAACCCGCAAGCATACGACTTCGACTGAGTCTGCGAGTTCGATCCGAGCCTACACTTTCCAAAGTGATGTCTCTTGCAAGTCTTGCACTTGGGCTTCTCACCAGACTGTTGCCCATCCTTCCTTGACTCCGACCCTCTCTTGTTATCACCGTTTCCACGGTGCATCTTGCCCGACCTCCGTGAAGTATCATCTTCACGCTTTCTCTTTTCAGCTTCTTTGTTCCTTAGCGATCTTTCTCGGACCGCATCCAAAATAAAGGACAAAGATATATCGGCTACAGATCGAAAGGTCGCTGGCCTAGAGGCCTTCACGCTTGCCTTTATTTCGGGGGCTAACCCACCGATGAAACGAGCGATTCTCTTTGGCTCCAGGGTTACCAGATATGGAACCAACCGGGACATCGTGTTGAAGCTCGTTAGGTAAGCTTAACAGTCAAGGTTTGTCATCACCAAGGACAGGAAGTCAGTCTCTATCTTTTCAACCTCATGTTGAGGGCAGTAATTCTCCTTGATGAGAGAAATGAATTCCTCCCATGTCATGCTGTATAGAACAGCCTTTCCCGAGGCCTGAACCAACGCCCTCTACCAAGCCAGGGCCTCGCCCTTGAATGATTGTGACACATACTTAACCACATCTCTTTCTGCACAGCCGCTGATGTCCACCACGGTGTCCATCTCGTCAAGCCACGTCATACAATCGACTGCTCCTTTCTCCCCGGTGAAGTCTCGGGGTTTGCATGATACAAAGTACTTGTAGGTACAGCCCCTGGCGCGAGACGCATCAGTATACACTCTCTCTTGACGGACACTGTTTTCATTGGACGAGTGATTATCATCGTCCTTTTTAGGCTTGGACAGCGGTTTGCTGTGAGATTTTGTGTGGGTTTTCGGCTTTGAGTGTGGTTTGGATATGGTTCTGCTCCGAGATTCAGTATATTCCTCATATTGTCGATCCAGAGCTGCCTTAACAGCATTGTCGACAAGAGCTTTCAGTTTTGCACCCGTCAAATGAACCTGGGCGTTATCATATTCGTCTTCTTTCGAGTGGCTATTTTCCCCACTAGGATCAGCCATGGTAACTTGAATCTGTTACAGAAGATAACGAAAAATTTTTATTTAGGAGTTTATTATGGAATTGTCTTTTATGGCAATTCATTAACCATGGTAACAGAGACCATATCTGGCTAATTTGTTACTCACTTTTATTTAGGATTTGAACATACTTATCCTAATTACAAACAATATTGCTAGTGCCATAAAAGCCTAGTCACGAGGACGTTTTTATAATATTAGCCGAGATTACAGAGAATCAAGGTATGAAGGTTTGAACCGTAGTCCTTTTACCCTTTCTGACAGGGAGTCATAGACCACCACTGTCTTTTGTCTTATCTGACAATAATTATGGCCCGTAGGCACTACATCTCTAATGGATGTTTAATAATTTGGCCCGTAGGCACTACATCGCTAATGGATGTTTAACAAGTTTGGCCCGTAGGCACTACATCACTAATGGATGTTTAACAAGTTTGGCCCGTAGGCACTACATCACTAATGGATGTTTAATAATTGACCATCTTCATTGACGATTTAACCCATGATTTATAAATCATTAATTTGGGCTTTGGAATCCTTGGAAGGATTCTTATATAAGAATGACGTGTGCGATTTTAACGAATCACATCTGCCATGAACGTTAACATGATTACAGAGGTTAACTCGGAATTTGAATCTTTTAATCAGGTCTTACCATCTTGGCCGGATCTTATAAAGACACCTGGCTAGGTTTCACTCTTAAGATTCTTTATGTAGGCAGATTTAAATTTAAAAGGAATGATTTTGATTTATTTCATATATAGTAATAACAAAAATGAAATTTATAACATAACATTCCATAAACTTCAAATACGATTACACGCTGCCCTAACGGGACTTTTAATTAAATAAGTACCTACGCAGAGGTTTATAGAAAGATAAGTCCACGTAGGGACCAATACAAGATAGATGTCCGCGCAGGGACTAAAAGATAAGTCCATGTAAGGACTAAAATACGATAAATGTCCACGCAGGGACTAAATTGCAAATACAACATTACATAAGGAGACTAATGGTCTCGTTTCTTCCTTCCTTTCAGTAGGTTTGCAAGGCCCTTGAGAAATCCACGATTACTCTTTTGTTCTTGTTCGAAGTCTCGTTCCACACGGTTTAAACGGTGGAGTATTTCTTCTTGCTCCGGTGGAGAAAAACGTGGCTGCTGCGACGGTTGCTGAACCGGAGGTCTAGGAGGTATTGGATACCCATGAGCTGAGTAATCCGGTCTCCAAGAGGTTCCATGGAGTGCATTATAATTAGCCGCTACCACATATGGATCGGCATCATAGTTATAGTTGTAGTGCGTGTGAGTCGACTGCTCAAACGGATTGTATGCCGTGGAAGCGCCATACGCTGGTATCGGATTGTCATATCCGAATGGTGGCGGTGGTGGTGCAACTGGTGCAGAATTCACCTCTGCAGGGTGACCAGAAGGTTCCCCTAATTGTGGTTCTTCTTCAGGTACTGACGGAAAGTGACTAGCACTCGAGTGGCGAGGGGTGCTGAAATGAAATTCCCCTCCTCGGGGGGACATCCGTGCACCTGATCTTCTACGCCTTGGCGGATCTGGAATTACTGGTTGAACCGGTGGCGGTGGTGGTGGCGTAACTGCCACAAACCACGAATCCTCAGAAGGATCCTGTTGTTGCTGTTGATCATGAGGCAAGTAATGATGTGAAGGTGTAAAGTACCAATTATATTGGTCAAACCTCGCCTGGTAGCTATCGGGACCTTGATAGGGCGTTCCATGGAAGGATGACCCATCCGAGATCTCGATTGGATGATTGGGAGTACCCCTTGCAGGCTTGACGGGATCTGTATCCTCGTCCATATCCACTGCATTATCTTCAGAAAAGTGATCCTCTGGCCCTAGAGGGTTATACCCTATTGGCTCTTGGACATAATCCGCCGGGTTAAACTGTCCTATGAAGAAAGGTGAAGGATCACCATAAGATCGGTGCGAAGCAGATCGCTGTAGAGGTATAAAGGATGGTTGAGGGTTATTGGGATTATTTTCCGAATCTGGTCCAAACGAATGACGGTACGAGGGTGTTGAGCTATGCGAGGTAGAATGTCTCGCAGGTTCAAAAAGGTTTCTTCTTCGTCTCTGTGGTTCTTCACTCCTTGTACTGGAAGGAGCTCGCGTGTTCGAAGGTCCAGCTTCGTGATCATTGTGAGTAATGATCGTTCCTCTGCCTCTTCCTCCTCTTCCTCGTCTGATTGCAGGTGGCACATTCCTGCTTTCAAAACTTTAAATAATAATAAACAATAAAAAGAAAAACTGGAATAACAATTCGAATTTGTCCTATGTTCTTGTCTAGACTCAAGTATGTGCAATTGTGTAACTGAGATTAAACACAAAGGCTAGTGTTTAATTCACTCAGTGTTGGCTCTGATACCAACCTGTCACACCCCGGTTTCCACGTGTCTCACCGGTGGGCCCGGTGGGGGATTACCGTGACGTAATTGGCAACAATATAGTCAAACCACACAATTATATGAATGCACAGCGGAAGCATAAAGATAAATATATTTCAACATTAAGTGTAATATCAATGTATCACCATTGTTGAAATAATAATCCACAGGGGATCAATAAAAATAACAAAAGTATTGTTCAACAGACTTCAGGCATCTTAAGCTTGCGAGACTTCTAGTGATGCTAAGGAGAAATCCCAGCCAATTACGCATAGTACCTGCATTTAGTCTTTTTTGGGAAAATACGTCAGTTTACACTGGTAAATACATTCAACTGACACTTTTGTAAAATGTTTAATAAAATTAGTTTAAATGCTCAAGGCACAAACTCTTTATAACTTGGGATAATTTATAATCAAATCTTGTAAAGAATTACATGTTACTATGCGTTCGGTCGCCCGAGTCGTGTCGGGTTAAAGTTTAATAGACACACCACATAGTATAAAACCGTGGCGGGTAACCAACGGCTACACTTTTATAATCATGGACATAATGCCGGGTGTACGCCTACACCCGGATGTCGAGGTCGTGGCCATTCGTAAATGCTGCCAAGGATATCCGGGACATGGTCATTAAGCCCCCAAAGGCGTAAAGCCAACAAAACAAGTTTTTAAACGGGTCACATTGATAATACCCGACTACTAATGAGTTGGGGTCAATTGCCCGACCAAGCGGTATTTTAGATACCGTAACCCAAGCCCGTATAACGGAAAATAAGTTAAAAGTATTTACCTTTGCAAGTATAATTCCTTAATTGAAATAAATTGCAGATAGCTTTTACTGGTCCCCTATTCTGGAACGAAGGTTTAAATTAACCTATTAGAATCCTAACGGGTCTTTAATTTAGCCGTAGCTTAGACCGGTCAGTTTCAATGGATAGTTACGGTTTAATCGCGTGAAAGGCGAAAACCATGAATGGAGTGTGATTTTGACCCAACAAGTTTGAAGACTTGTTTTATATGGGTATAATAATCATACTCTGGATATTGGGGTCCAAACAATATGGTTTGACCCGTTTCGGCTAATTTATGTAAGCTAGTTACATAAGCCGAACCGTGCGCGCAAAAGGCGCAACGGGTAACCGTAAGAGTCCTACACTGTTTTCCTAAGTCAACATGCTTTAAAGAGGTTGTGGTGTCAGTAGGATACCTTCCATAATGCCCGTAACGAGTTTAAGTTCATATTATGCCCCGTAGGGGTATTTCGGTCTTTTTAAAGATTATAAAAGAGGTTTTAGAGTTCTACAGGAAATCTGAGTTTCCCAAACAGTTTATAAAGTCTAAAATACTTTATTTATTAATTAAAATCAGTAGCAACTGGATTCGGGTCAAAAGACCTTGTAGAACTCAAGTTATGGCCGAAAAGGGTATATTCGGTATTTACCAAACCGTTGCCATAACTGCAGGTTATGAGCAGGTTAAAAATAATTAAAAATCTTTAAAAATCCCAAACTATTATTTTACATCAGTGAGTAAAAGGTTTGGTGTTGATATCCAGGTTTAGATAGGCGTTATGCTAATTGCGCTATTTAATTACTAAAGTTTCGCAATTTGCGCTATTTAGCATAACTCCTATTCTGGACCTTAGATTGACATGGAATTTTAGGGACATGTTTAGAAATCAGTAACCAAGGTTATGATCCTTTCACATGTCCGAAATTCTCGTTTTAATTTAAAAAGGGCGTTACGGTCAACTTTTAAGCATTTAACGGAAATGTGTAAAAGACTCGGACAAACAACGAACCTGTGACAACCGGTAATTTACGGATCTTAATTACGTGATTAACAGGTTAATACGATAATAAATAGTGTTTAAGACGCAAATTAACTTAATTAGGCCTTTGGAGCGCCTAGGAACGTTATCCGACTTTACAGTGCGCAAACGGTGGTTTACAGAGAAACCTGGTGAATACTAAGCGACAACAAACATAAACCGTACGAAATACTGACAACGCCGGCAAATATGGATGTTACACGAATATTTTATGTTCATGGGTTGCGATATCGGGTCTCGAAGGAATTTCGGACCGCTTACACATGAGATGGGCTTGTGGGCCCTGGGCCCAAGCCCAAAACACACAAGCCTAAACCTACACATAATATATTAGATTTTTTCTACAAGACTTTTCTTATAAATCTATCCAAAATCTCTTCAATGTCTTATAAAATCTTGCCAAAAATCTAAAAAAAATCCTTATAAAAGATTGTTGTCTCAAAAGTTTAGAACACACAAGATTTATAAGATCTTGTTATCTCTATAAAATAAGAGTGTGTATCACATTTCATTCACAACACATATACACTCACACAAGAACCCACAGACTTAAAGTCTGCCCTCTCCTTCTCGGTTACACACACAAATAGAGAACATGCCTTTCATCTCCTCTCACCCCTCTCGATTTCAATACAAACAGAACACACACTATTCCTCTCATCCCCTTTTTATTTTTGTCTGATACCACACAAACCAAAATATGCATACTTGTCTTCAACACCCTCTCTCTCTCTCGATACAAACACAGACACAACACACATCTCTCAGCTCACCCTCCTCCCCCGTTTCCCCAGTCCGGCGATCGGTGAACCGGTGAAACCGGTGCTGCTTCTCCGACCAGACACCCCCCCTTCGAGCAGCAAGTCGGATCACCACCACCACCACTGTCGGGTGGTGGTGAGCAACAGATAGAGAGAGAAAGATGAAGCGAAAGGAGAGAGAGAACGGAAGAAGAACGAGGGCCGGCGCCGCCGTTCACGGTGGCGCGTGGTGGTGCGTGGCGGCGTCGGCGTGGTTGCTCAGCAGGTGAGAGAGAGACGAGAAGAGAGAGAGAGAGAGATCGGAGCCACGGACCGGCGGTCGGAGCAACGGACCAACGGTCTTCATCATTATCCGACAAATTCCGGTACGATATTGATCTTGTTCCTCGATTCCTTTCAAAAAGATGGTGAGTTTTCTGTTTTTGGCGACAAACGCCACTCACGGTGGCGGCGACCGTCGGCTGACGGCGGGCCAACGACAGCAACTGAGGCGGAACGGTGGTGACACAGGTGAGTTGGTTCGATTCCGTTTGGATGCTTTAAAGTTTGGTTCGGTTTACGTTTGACTCCGGTTTTGGTTCACGAATCAGTGCAGTTCCAGTCAAAGGCGGTCAACAGGAGGTTTTGGTTAGGCTCGAGTCAGCCTGTTTCGGTTCACAGATTTGGTTCAGATCGGTTCAGGTGTCACCTCGGTTTGGTTCAGGTTAAACGCGGGACAGATTCGGGTTTGGTCAACCGAGTTGACTCGGTCAACTCGGGTCAACTCAGCGAGTGAACTCAGCCGGACAACCCGGTTGACTCGGAGAGTCAGCTGGTCAACTCACAACGAAAACAGCGCGAAAGTTTTGGTAAAGATTTTAGCATCGCGATTTGTTTTTACATTGTTTTGATTTAACGAGCTCGAACCGAACAAACGACGAATCATTAATTGAGTATTTACTTGGATTTGCTTATTATTTCGTTTATATAATTTGGTTATATAAAAATTATCGAATAGCTGATTGCTTTTTGAAAATCGACACTTTAGTTGTCAGGGCCGTCCAAAAACAGAGGAAACTCTGCCCGATTTTCGAGAAAGTCCGTAAAATAAAACGAGTTTTTCTTATATAACGAAAACAAATCGGGTTCAAACGACTTTTTACTAATGCATGTTATTTCTACGACACTTACAACTTACGAGAACAACGATACGAAAATTATTTTGACAACAAAAATAAATATAGTTATTATTATATTTATTTCAAATAACTCGAATCTTTTATAAATAAATATAGTATATATATTTATTTCAAGCATCGCGTAACACGAAGTCGTTTCATCAAAATAAATATAGCTTATATTTATTCCAAATATCAAACGACACGACGATTGTTTTGCTAAATAAATATAGTTTATATATTTATTTGAAGTTATATACGACACGAATCCTTTTATAAAATAAATATAGTTTGTATATTTATTTCAAACTTCAAACAACGCGATGATACTTTCGCAAAAATAAATATAACTCTTTTACATTTATATCAGACGCCTAAACGGTGTATACACATATTTTGATAATTTCCAAGACGTGATATATAATACAAATTATTATATATTATTTGCATATGATCTCTCGAAAACGAGCTAACGAATATAACTTAATCACTTTCATTAAGTTAGCCACTTACGTCAAATCATTCAGTTAACGATTCGGTAGAGCTCGGTAACACGTAGTTATCGTTTTTTGCTTAGAAACTTATTAGATATTCCATGTTAGGAATATTGTAGAATGCACGCTAGCAAGCCACGTCTTGGAAACGACATCATCGAAGTCGTAATTAGCTAGCTTTGCACAGGAATGTTCAGGCGAGTTCATAACCCCCACTTTTTACTACTGTTTTACATTCTTTTTGTAAATGTTTTCGGGGTGGAAAGACATGCACAATTTTCAGAAACATACAAAGTTTTGAACAAACGCAAAACTCGTATTTCTAAATCATATCACGAATGGATTTCGAGGAACTCAAACGATTTACGAAAGGTTTATACTAAACATACCGGTTTTTACAAAACAAATGCTTATTTTCGAAATATGAATGATTTTTCATAACTAAGGAGTCAGTCAGGGTGGCTGGGAAAGTTCAGTCAGGGTGGCTGGGAAAGTTCAGTCAGGGTGGCTGGGAAAGCTCAGTCAGGGTGGCTGGGGAGGCTCAGCCAGGGTGGCTAAGGTGGAATATATGTTACAGTAATTACGAAAAATTTTTACACGGTATGTTTAACGTAAGGAGGTGTTATACGATCATGTGAGTGGATAGGAACAACATGGGGCCATTAGTCCTCATGGAGGGACCGAGGGACAGGAGCGGTAGATCTATCTGGGTGTAGCGAGCCCAGCCCCCGGCCAAACTAGAAACGGACCGTGGGGTGACTTTGTCCACATACTTTGCCGTGGCGAAATCTGCTAGGTTTGAGTCTCCCTATTTGCACTTCACATAAGTCAGTGGCCTTGCAAACCATTGGTGATCACAAGTCCTCTTACACTGCTACATACCAGGGATTTTATACTTACGGAAACTTCTTGTTCATACAAATTAACTACCATGTTTTATACAAATACAAAGAATTATGGGGGTATAGAGTCAAGGTCAGGGTGGGCATTGACGGTTATGCGAACATTACAAAGACAAGGCTTTACAAATACATGGTTTTATGAACATAACGTGTTACAAACACGACGTTTCCATATAACTTGGCAAGAAAATGATTTCTAAATTCATTTTCTCAATACTATTTCAAAAACCGGTTATCAAAGATTTATTTCAAACCTTTCACAACTCAAAAGATTTATTTCAGATCTTTTACAAACAAACTATGAACTCGCTCAACTTTATGTTGACTTTTTCGCATGTTCTTTCTCAGGTTGCATTTCTAAGACAAAGCACGGTTGGAATAGGAGGACCATGAAGAGTCGAGTACTTAGTGGCGTTCAATTTCTAGAAGTCTTAGCTTTATTTGCTTCCGCTGTGCAATGAAGATACCAGTCCAGTCACGCCAATGCTCTGATAATTTCGGGGTGTGACAGATTGGTATCAGAGCTATAGGTTACAGCGAATTAGGTTTCTGTTGTGATACCTAGGCTCTAACCTCACCTTTCCCCCTGGGGACTTAGATCATTGAGACGTTGAATACATACAGAACGCTTAGTACTCGAATATGGTCTCCAACCGTTGCCGAAAAACAAGCAGTCAAAATATTGTTTCCAAACATACGCTGTTACGGTGTTTCATACACGGTGCATAAAATAATTACATACAGAACACAACAGTCTGAGAGGCTGGGAGGATAGTCTAGTGGGACTAGGAGATTCAGTCTGAGAGGCTGAAAGGATAGTCTAGTGGGACTAGGAGATTCAGTCTGGGAGGACTGGAAGGGCAGTCTAGTGGGACTAGGAGGTTCAGTCTGAGAGGCTGGAAGGATAGTCTAGTGGGACTAGAAAATTCAGTCTGAGAGGCTGGAAGGATAGTCTAGTGGGACTAGAAGATTCAGTCTGAGAGGCTGAAAGGATAGTCTAGTGGGACTAGGAGATTCAGTCTGAGAGGCTGAGAGGATAGTCTAGTGGGACTAGGAGATTCAGTCTGAGAGGCTGGAAGGATAGTCTAGTGGGACTAGGAGATTCAGTCTGGGAGGACTGGAAGGGCAGTCTAGTGGGACTAGGAGGTTCAGTCTGGGAGGCTGGAAGGATAGTCTAGTGGGACTAGGAGATTCAGTCTGAGAGGCTGGAAGGATAGTCTAGTGGGACTAGGAGATTCAGTCTGAGAGGCTGGAAGGATAGTCTAGTGGGACTAGGAGATTCAGTCTGAGAGGCTGGAAGGATAGTCTAGTGGGACTAGGGGATTCAGTCTGAGAGGCTGGGAGGATAGACTAGTGGGACTAGGGGAATTACTTGATTGCTTATTGATGACTAACATGCGTATATGATCGATTATTTGTGCATGGACATCACGTAGGAATCGCGAATATTAACTCGGGTACACACTATTATCCACATTGTTTATGATATTTTAACTCCCCGAGCAGGCAGCCTACGCATAACAAAACGATAGCGCACGGGAATACATGGAACTCAATTTTTACGTCCACGGATGTCGGGGTACATCACCTTCTACATGGCACACGACGCTAGTGCACAGGTATACGTGGAACTTAAGCTTACATCAACAGAGGTTGAAGTACGTCACATACGACTATCAAGGCGAGGCCTTTGAAAAGACGCGATGGCGCAACTCAACGACGACGCTAGATTCCTGTCAGCAGGAGAACTAACGGCCAGGAAACGACAACTTGTCACGCGATCCTGCAACGACACGAATCACTCCAAGGAAAAGACGTATGTCTCCACATCCCCCCTATTTCGGTTAACGACGGTAATGTCACCTAACAATTGGTCATCACATGAAACCCCAGGTAAAGTCCTCAAATTTCTATTATTGAAATTTCGAATTTCACGCTCACTGAGTAGATTTTCGCATCTCTACTCCTCTTAATGGTCATTGTATCACGATCATTTCTTTACAAGTTACATACATGGTTTTTCATGGTGACCATGCCGAAAGTTTTCTTGTTGATACATATGCTTATTGTCGGATTGCGCTAAAACCAGGTTCAATTGTTTGAACTTGTCCATTACACATGTTCGATTCGAAACACCATATGATGTATTGAAAACATCATATTCAAATTCATATTAACAAGCGTTTCATTTGTTCCGAGTCGAAGTGAACTTGTTTGGCATTCGACTCCATTAAATTGTTTGTTGATTTCGACACCTTGTGGTGGTGTTTTCACTTAACTAAAGCTTGCGCTAAACTCATTTCGGCATCTCATGCACGGATTTAAATATTACTTATTGATTGCTTTAAATCCGCTTTGATTTACCATAATTAAAACAGTCTTAACACAATCGTGTGATAAGACAAGGGTACACAAAAAAAAAATTCGTTTCATATTCCGGTGTACCTTCTAACGTTCCTTTCAACATTGATCGAATGATTTGCGATATTCATTGCTTCTTCATCTTCGATCAAGAACATTAATTCTTTGATGTTTCATTTTCAATTGAAAGTTCTATGATGTCATTTGAAACAAACTTTCAGATTCCCTTTACTGCGCATTCATTTGACTTCAAACACGGTGAATTTGTTTGATCACCGCTATTATTGGATTGTTTAAATCATTACGACACCTTGTGGTGTTGGTACAAACTTGTAGCTTGGGCTAATCATGATCGGTCGTTTCATGCAAAACACAGGTGATACTTGTTCGATCACCGATATTATTGAATTGTTTCATTCATTGCGACACCTTGAGGCGTCGGTATAATTTGCAGCTTGTGCTGATCACAATCGAGCGTTTCATGCAAACTATTATATTTGAGATGGTTGATTCTAAGATCACCCAGTGGATGTTATTGCTTCTAGAACTCGTTTACATGTTATATGGAATTCGATTGGTCGAAGTTCCTGTTCATTATTGGATCCTGCTAACTTAGTCACACCAGTGACTGTATCTGTACATCTTGTTTCCCTTGACATCAACTTTTGAAACACACTTCTGAAGAGATAACCTATTCTAAATTTCGAGGACGAAATTTCTGTAACAGGGGGAGAATGTGACAACCGGTAATTTACGGATCTTAATTACGTGATTAACAGGTTAATACGATAATAAATAGTGTTTAAGACGCAAATTAACTTAATTAGGCCTTTGGAGCGCCTAGGAACGTTATCCGACTTTACAGTGCGCAAACGGTGGTTTACAGAGAAACCTGGTGAATACTAAGCGACAACAAACATAAACCGTACGAAATACTGACAACGCCGGCAAATATGGATGTTACACGAATATTTTATGTTCATGGGTTGCGATATCGGGTCTCGAAGGAATTTCGGACCGCTTACACATGAGATGGGCTTGTGGGCCCTGGGCCCAAGCCCAAAACACACAAGCCTAAACCTACACATAATATATTAGATTTTTTCTACAAGACTTTTCTTATAAATCTATCCAAAATCTCTTCAATGTCTTATAAAATCTTGTCAAAAATCTAAAAAAAATCCTTATAAAAGATTGTTGTCTCAAAAGTTTAGAACACACAAGATTTATAAGATCTTGTTATCTCTATAAAATAAGAGTGTGTATCACATTTCATTCACAACACATATACACTCACACAAGAACCCACAGACTTAAAGTCTGCCCTCTCCTTCTCGGTTACACACACAAATAGAGAACATGCCTTTCATCTCCTCTCACCCCTCTCGATTTCAATACAAACAGAACACACACTATTCCTCTCATCCCCTTTTTATTTTTGTCTGATACCACACAAACCAAAATATGCATACTTGTCTTCAACACCCTCTCTCTCTCTCGATACAAACACAGACACAACACACATCTCTCAGCTCACCCTCCTCCCCCGTTTCCCCAGTCCGGCGATCGGTGAACCGGTGAAACCGGTGCTGCTTCTCCGACCAGACACCCCCCCTTCGAGCAGCAAGTCGGATCACCACCACCACCACTGTCGGGTGGTGGTGAGCAACAGATAGAGAGAGAAAGATGAAGCGAAAGGAGAGAGAGAACGGAAGAAGAACGAGGGCCGGCGCCGCCGTTCACGGTGGCGCGTGGTGGTGCGTGGCGGCGTCGGCGTGGTTGCTCAGCAGGTGAGAGAGAGACGAGAAGAGAGAGAGAGAGAGATCGGAGCCACGGACCGGCGGTCGGAGCAACGGACCAACGGTCTTCATCATTATCCGACAAATTCCGGTACGATATTGATCTTGTTCCTCGATTCCTTTCAAAAAGATGGTGAGTTTTCTGTTTTTGGCGACAAACGCCACTCACGGTGGCGGCGACCGTCGGCTGACGGCGGGCCAACGACAGCAACTGAGGCGGAACGGTGGTGACACAGGTGAGTTGGTTCGATTCCGTTTGGATGCTTTAAAGTTTGGTTCGGTTTACGTTTGACTCCGGTTTTGGTTCACGAATCAGTGCAGTTCCAGTCAAAGGCGGTCAACAGGAGGTTTTGGTTAGGCTCGAGTCAGCCTGTTTCGGTTCACAGATTTGGTTCAGATCGGTTCAGGTGTCACCTCGGTTTGGTTCAGGTTAAACGCGGGACAGATTCGGGTTTGGTCAACCGAGTTGACTCGGTCAACTCGGGTCAACTCAGCGAGTGAACTCAGCCGGACAACCCGGTTGACTCGGAGAGTCAGCTGGTCAACTCACAACGAAAACAGCGCGAAAGTTTTGGTAAAGATTTTAGCATCGCGATTTGTTTTTACATTGTTTTGATTTAACGAGCTCGAACCGAACAAACGACGAATCATTAATTGAGTATTTACTTGGATTTGCTTATTATTTCGTTTATATAATTTGGTTATATAAAAATTATCGAATAGCTGATTGCTTTTTGAAAATCGACACTTTAGTTGTCAGGGCCGTCCAAAAACAGAGGAAACTCTGCCCGATTTTCGAGAAAGTCCGTAAAATAAAACGAGTTTTTCTTATATAACGAAAACAAATCGGGTTCAAACGACTTTTTACTAATGCATGTTATTTCTACGACACTTACAACTTACGAGAACAACGATACGAAAATTATTTTGACAACAAAAATAAATATAGTTATTATTATATTTATTTCAAATAACTCGAATCTTTTATAAATAAATATAGTATATATATTTATTTCAAGCATCGCGTAACACGAAGTCGTTTCATCAAAATAAATATAGCTTATATTTATTCCAAATATCAAACGACACGACGATTGTTTTGCTAAATAAATATAGTTTATATATTTATTTGAAGTTATATACGACACGAATCCTTTTATAAAATAAATATAGTTTGTATATTTATTTCAAACTTCAAACAACGCGATGATACTTTCGCAAAAATAAATATAACTCTTTTACATTTATATCAGACGCCTAAACGGTGTATACACATATTTTGATAATTTCCAAGACGTGATATATAATACAAATTATTATATATTATTTGCATATGATCTCTCGAAAACGAGCTAACGAATATAACTTAATCACTTTCATTAAGTTAGCCACTTACGTCAAATCATTCAGTTAACGATTCGGTAGAGCTCGGTAACACGTAGTTATCGTTTTTTGCTTAGAAACTTATTAGATATTCCATGTTAGGAATATTGTAGAATGCACGCTAGCAAGCCACGTCTTGGAAACGACATCATCGAAGTCGTAATTAGCTAGCTTTGCACAGGAATGTTCAGGCGAGTTCATAACCCCCACTTTTTACTACTGTTTTACATTCTTTTTGTAAATGTTTTCGGGGTGGAAAGACATGCACAATTTTCAGAAACATACAAAGTTTTGAACAAACGCAAAACTCGTATTTCTAAATCATATCACGAATGGATTTCGAGGAACTCAAACGATTTACGAAAGGTTTATACTAAACATACCGGTTTTTACAAAACAAATGCTTATTTTCGAAATATGAATGATTTTTCATAACTAAGGAGTCAGTCAGGGTGGCTGGGAAAGTTCAGTCAGGGTGGCTGGGAAAGTTCAGTCAGGGTGGCTGGGAAAGCTCAGTCAGGGTGGCTGGGGAGGCTCAGCCAGGGTGGCTAAGGTGGAATATATGTTACAGTAATTACGAAAAATTTTTACACGGTATGTTTAACGTAAGGAGGTGTTATACGATCATGTGAGTGGATAGGAACAACATGGGGCCATTAGTCCTCATGGAGGGACCGAGGGACAGGAGCGGTAGATCTATCTGGGTGTAGCGAGCCCAGCCCCCGGCCAAACTAGAAACGGACCGTGGGGTGACTTTGTCCACATACTTTGCCGTGGCGAAATCTGCTAGGTTTGAGTCTCCCTATTTGCACTTCACATAAGTCAGTGGCCTTGCAAACCATTGGTGATCACAAGTCCTCTTACACTGCTACATACCAGGGATTTTATACTTACGGAAACTTCTTGTTCATACAAATTAACTACCATGTTTTATACAAATACAAAGAATTATGGGGGTATAGAGTCAAGGTCAGGGTGGGCATTGACGGTTATGCGAACATTACAAAGACAAGGCTTTACAAATACATGGTTTTATGAACATAACGTGTTACAAACACAACGTTTCCATATAACTTGGCAAGAAAATGATTTCTAAATTCATTTTCTCAATACTATTTCAAAAACCGGTTATCAAAGATTTATTTCAAACCTTTCACAACTCAAAAGATTTATTTCAGATCTTTTACAAACAAACTATGAACTCGCTCAACTTTATGTTGACTTTTTCGCATGTTCTTTCTCAGGTTGCATTTCTAAGACAAAGCACGGTTGGAATAGGAGGACCATGAAGAGTCGAGTACTTAGTGGCGTTCAATTTCTAGAAGTCTTAGCTTTATTTGCTTCCGCTGTGCAATGAAGATACCAGTCCAGTCACGCCAATGCTCTGATAATTTCGGGGTGTGACAGAACCGGTCACAGAGGGTTATACCATCATGTAACCTGGTCCTAAGAGAGTCCTAAGGTATATCTAAATCAAACTTTATCGGGTCAGAACTGAAGTCAATGCAAAAGTCAAACTTTTGCGACTTTCGGCTCCGAACCGGGTCAAAACAATAAATGGTCGGATCAAACAAGCTTAGCCTAGTTTATATACTTATTATCATGTTTTATGAGTGTTCAAACAGGTTACATATCATCTACATTACAGATTATGCAAGAAATCGCAAAATGACATTTCTGTTGACTTTTTCTAAGCACGTTTGACTCGACATTCGGACTAGTTAGAGTGGGATCAGAGGGTGCCCTTTTAAGGGTTTAAAGCCCACCTGATTACCAACATATAACTATCTTTGATTCGACAAATCACTGGACCATTCGTGATTTATCGCAAAGTCAATCGTTAGTTACGACAGATTGACTTTTAGGCTAAAACTATGGAAAAACGAAACCACAAAGGGTTAGGCAACTTACAGAAGCTTGGTGCACGACTAAGAATGATAGAGGAAAGCTTGAGAGCTCCAGGAATGACCAGAAGGCAGGTTTTGAGGTGTGTTTCACTTATGCACAATGCATTGGCTTTTATAGTGAGATATTGAGCTTAGGATCATCACAACTCACCCTACATTGAGTCATGGATGATCAGCAGGTGGCCCTTGGTGCTAGGGGGGAAGTAGAGGGCGCCCATGCTTCAATTAATGCTCACAAGTTCGTTCACAAGCGAAATCATTGAATCTGTCCAAAGTTTCTGCATCTGGGACTCGTACGCGGCCCGCATTAGATTCAGGCTACTTGCACGCGGGCCGCCTGGATCTTCATGTCAGGAAACGTATCTACAGGTGGCTCGCGGCCCACATTGACTTGCTTGTTTCACTCAGGCGGGCCGCTTGAGGCCTGATTTCCAAGATTTTCAAATCTTTTGTAATCGTTAACCTGGCCTTTCGGTTTCGAAGGGGTAACTTTGCGATTTGGCCCTCGATTATTTACCGTTAAGGGCCTCATGCCTTTTACCCACATTGTTAAGTCCCCGGTTAGTTTAATTACTATCCGAAAAGCCTTAACTTTTATTGTTGACACTTTTAACCCTTGTCCTACGAATTTGATCATAACTTTCTCGTTTTAAAACGAAACTTCGCAAAATTTATATTGTATATTCTAGTGAGCGTATTTTACTGTTACAAAGCATCGGGTTCGTCAAAGGGTCACTCAGAGGTATCAATTAAACATGTTGACACAATTAATCCCTGTAGCTTGAAATCTCTCACTTTCTCCCGCGTTTCGCTCCATACGATCCATGATTTATTCGTTTGAAGGTACGAGCATCAATTAGGGTTACTATATAGTATATTTACCCTTCATTGACATTTATAACCCTCGAATTTACATACTTTCAAGGTTTGTCAACTTTAGTCCTTTATTTAAAAATTAATGCCACGTGTAAACTCATGACACGTGTTAACACATTATTGGACACAAAATTTCGAGGTGTTACAGCTTCGTTCCCCAAGAATATACAACGCCTTTCTGTGTTAATGCAGTGAGAGGTTGAGCGATCTTCGAGAAGTCTTTAAGAAATCTGCGATAGTACCCAGCGAGACTAAGAAATTGTCGCACCCCCGAAGGGTTCTTCGGTGCCACCCAATTTCTAATACCATCAATCTTAGCAGGATCCACGTGTATTCCCATTTCGTTAACAATGTGGCCAAGGAAGTGTACATCTCGTAACCAGAAGTCACACATAGAAAACTTCGCGTAGGGCTGCTCTTTTCTCAAGAGTTCCAAGATAAGACGCAAGTGTCGCTCGTGGTGCTCCTTGCTCTTAGAATAGATCAAAATGTCATCGATAAACACAATGACGAAGTCGTTAAGATACGGTTTGCCACACGATTCATAAGGTCCATGAAAACCGCTGGTGCGTCTGTCAACCCGAATGGCATAACCTGAAACTCATAATGGCCATACCGCGTTCGAAAAGTTGTTTTTAGAACATCCTCCTCTCAGACTCTCATCTGATGATAGCCCGATCTTAAGTCGATTTTCGAGTAAAAACTTGACCCTTGCAGCTGGTCAAACAGATCATCAATGCGAGGTAAAGGATAACGGTTCTTGATTGTTACTTTGTTAAGTTCCCGATAGTCAATACACATACGAAAGGATCCGTCTTTCTTTTTCACGAATACGACCAGGGCTCCCCAAGGCGAAGAACTGGGTCGGATAAAACCTCTATCCAACAGTTCTTGGAGTTGGTTAGACAGTTCTTGCAACTCTCCTGGTGCAAGACGACAAGGAGCACGAGCAATCGGGGCTGCTCCTGGTGTAAGGTCAATTTGAAACTCCACCTAACGGTGTAGAGGTAAACCAGGAAGTTCTTAAATCGATTTGCCATCAGCTAATTCTACACGTGTTTGTTTACAAGAGGTGTAGGAGTCAACCCTAACTGACGACTGAACCTCAAAGACACATAACTCCAATCGGCACCAAAGTCGAATAAAACAGAAGCAAAAAGATCGTTCATGGAAAACATACCAGTCACAACGTTGCCATCATTCCTAGCTTCCCCAGCACCAATGGTGAACACTCTCCCATGCGCACCATTCCCACCATTGTTTCCGTTGTTGTTGTTCCCAGTGTTGTTGTTGTTATTACCAGCATTCTGATTCAGTTGAGGGCAATCTCGCCTAAAATGACCCTCGTCCCCACACTGGAAACATCCTTTGTGATTCCCCTGGTTCGGTTGAGGCTGCTGCCTTTCCTGTTGCTGCTGCTGCTGCTGTGGGGGTTGTTGTTGCTGCTGTTTTGGGAAAGAAGCCCTACAATCTCTAGCCATATGGCCCACCTTGTTGCACCTGTGACAGATCCGGGTGAACGGCCCATGATGGTGGTAGTTGCACTTGTTACACTTTGGTTGTTTCCCTGCGTAAGAACCTTGGTTCGGGTTGTTGTTCTGATTCTGATTTACAGAAGATGACTGGCTAAAACTACGGTTGCTACTGTTGTCTAGCTTCTTCTGTGACTGATTTGAGTTAGACACCTTGTCCGTATCGTTCCAATTTCGTTTGTTATCCGTAGCAGGAGTAGTAGCTGTGCTAGTAGCAGCAGTAGCAGATACACGTGGTGGTAGTGAGCCACACTCCACCTCCAGATTAGTGATCTTGTGAGCTAGACGAATAATTCGAGGCAAGTTGTCGAGATTCGCGGCAGTGACCAAACCCTTGACTTGTGGTGCTAAACCATTGATGTACAGCTCAATCCTACGGTGGGGTGGTCGTGATAAGTTGGGACACATATTCGCGAGCTCATGAGACCGTTTCGTGTACGCTTCGATCTCGGACCCTGCCATCTTCAAATTGTAGTACTCATTTTCCAGCTTTTGGATCTCGTCACGAGGACAGTACTCTTCTCTCATCAGTTCTTTAAAATCCTCCCAAGTAGTTGCATATGCCATTTCAATACCCATCATTTGGACCTGGGCATTCCACCAAGTCAGGGCACCATCCTCCAGCGTGCCCATAGCATATTTCACTCTGTCCCCAGCAGGACAGTTACACATAGCGAAAACCAACTCTGCTTTCTCACACCAACGAAGTAGTCCCAAAGCTCCTTCAGTGCCACTGAACGTCTATGGCTTACAATCCATGAACGTCTTAAACGTGCACACAGGCGGATTGTTCTGATTCTGATTCACATGTTGACCTAAGGACGAAAGGAAATACAGCACACGAGTAAGAGTCGAGTACGCGACACAAGGATAAAGAGTATTTGACCCATATCGTACCAGCCTGCTGAGACGCTAGGGCTTCAGCCACACGAGTATTGATCAAGTCGGTTAATTCAGCCTGAGACATAACGATGTTGCCACGTCCACCACCGCGGCCTCCACCACGTCCACCATTTCGTCCGCTCATGATTCTATATAAGAAGAGTGAAAAAGGTTAAGGTTCGAGATTGAGTAAGAGTCAAACATCACTATGGCTTCTACAGATTACTGTGTTCTATTCTACCTCAAACAACGGAACAGAACCCCCTTCACACTCGTTAAGCCTCACTAGGACTCACATGCACCCCATATTGTCATTATGTGTGCACCCATAATAATAATGTGATTTGCATGCTTATCTCAGCTCCTCCCAACTCGTGCTAAATGGTTCCTCAAATTCAAGTAGCAAGACAAAAGACACCACAACATAAATCATGAAGGTTTAGGGAAGTGCCACAATATCAATCACATAACGTAAGCAAATAACTTAGTAATTCATACTGTAATGCTAAGCGTGCAATCATATGCAATGTCATGTGTGGGTGTACACTAGTTATGCTGTGCAATAAATAAACGAGAGACGAACCTTGCAATCTGGAGCTGAGTGTCATGGTCGATTTTAGAACTGTTCGGTTATAGTCTGGTTTTATAAAATCGTTTTAATACCTAGTTCACTATAACCAGTGGCTCTGATACCAAACTGTCACACCCCCCAAAATACCATATTCGGAAACCCCGCTAGGCGTGTGACAAACCAGGATCCAGCCACCAATCACATTGAACTAATATCAAGATATTAAATAAAGTTTCCATTTATTAAGATAAAACATTCATAAACATAACCCAAGTTTAACATATTCAGCGGAAGCATAAGATAAGTCATCATTCAATGTTTCAAAACCAAATGTATTGTCATGTGGTCTCAAAAGGCTCGACCCATGACTACTCCAGCAATCGCAGACAGCAAGTTCCTTGTCCATAGAATCTAACGACATGCGAGCATGCAACAAGTGTATCAGACAACACTGGTGAGTTCATAGTTTCGTGAAAACGTTCATTGCCAAGTGTTAAGTTTTGTTTAATAACAATGTTGATAATAACTTGAGTACCGTACAAAATGGCGCCAGTTTGTTTGCTCGTCCCCAATGCCCCCTATCTAAGCATTGGTCGTGATTAAGGTGATTAGTTCACGCCCGTCCTCTCGGTGTGAGGTTGCCAAGCCTAATAGCGCTATCAACTAATACCCCGTTACCTCTCAGGTAACTATTCGATAGAAGATGGGACTTAAGGTGATAGGAAATGAGTGTATTATCTAACATCCCAGTTTTTACCCAGAAAAGACTTATTCCTCTCAGGAATACCCGTTTGTTTGTCCCACCCACCGGGACACATGCTCGAGAGAAATGAACTCACCTTAGTTTTGCTCGGTATGTTAAGTTACCCATTCCAAGTTGGTCAACCAAACCCTACCGTGGTTACCAATAAAATCAGTTTCATAATCAATAAAATAACGTATTTTCATAGATTGCATTCACTGCAAAGATCACTTTATAACACATAGCAAGTACTCAATTCTCATACAAGTCCACATCCCATGTGCATGTCACCTAACAACACTTAACAGGTGAGTTTGCTACTCACACGAGCCAAATCAGGTTTCTTATTCTTAATTAATATTATTAACATGCTTCAAATAGAACCCTATAAACATGAACATTCATCATCATACACATCATAACTATTTGAAACCTTACGTTAATGCATGTTATGTGGACACGTTTACTGTTTAAACTGTTCTGTCTATTTGCTCTTTTGCAGCATCTTCACGAAGAACCAGTTCTTCGTGGGATGCCTTCATGGCGAAGAACCCTAATGGCGAAGAACGATTCTTCGTCGAGAATGAGTGTGAGGAAGAACCCTAGTGGTTCTTCTAAATCCAGTCAACGAAGAACCAGGTTCTTCGTCGAGTTATGTTCTTCGTGGGGAGTCTTTCGTCGCTACCCTCAACAGATGGTTATGATTCCCTTAATTTCAGTCGTAACAGTTGCTAACAAGTTAGGTAGTTTTCCAGTCAGATCAAATAACACTTTTTTAACCATGATCATGCACCCTAATTATGAACAATCATCAACCATTCAAATCCATTCAAAACATAACGGTTCCCACTCATTACTATACAAATCATAACTAACAACTTATCATGTGAATCATTATGCTAATCGAACAAATCATCAATTTGTAAATCCCAAGGTTTCTAATCACCAAGTCCAACATAGTTTAATACCATATTCAATCACATGTTCTAGATTTACGATCTTATAGATGAAACCCTAGTTTTACATAAAGTCACGACATCAAGATTTTAGCAACTAACAATGATAAACACTAACTGTGATACCGAAGTGATTAGTTTGTTCAAGATTAAGGGCTTCAAGACCCACAGTTGCCGTCGCACAGGAAAGAGAGGAAGAGAGAGAGAGAGTTTTAGGGTTTGATGCTTGTTTTAAGTTTTGCAGGTTATGATAAGTTGCACCCCAACACTTGAGGTTATGCCAACAAGGGCCCATTTTGGGCTACGAAGTGATTTGGGCTGAGAGCCCTCTCGGTGAAAAACTCTCTTGGCGAAGAACCTTCTTCGCCACGATGTGATTGTGACAAAGAACCTTAGTTCTTCGTCAAAAGACAGTCAATGAATAATAGGTTCTTCGTCGACTAGAGTGTGGTGTGCGGCCCAAAGTTAAGAAGCATGAACACGTTATGTCTAAACATTAAACAACTCCTAGGTTTTCATTTACAACCAAACATAACAATACTTTAATCATTCATATATCATGCACATGTTACAACGTAAAACGAATTGTGAAAAAAGGGTTGTGAAATAAGTGAAGCGTAGAGGAAGACCTTAAGATCTCGGGTTGTCACAGTTTGTGTTAACAATGCTTTGACTTGTGTAACATATACTTGTCAAAAGAATATCATCTTATAGACGATTTTATTTTAGTTGCTCTCATTCATTTTGAGGTAGGTACATTAATCCGCTTGATTCTTGATGAAAATAATTACGTTAAGTTTTCATCGCATTATGATGTTTGCATTAATCCATACATGGATTTTATTGGCTTACAAATAAAGTGTTCTTTACCCTTCAGTTTGGAACTTTCAGGTTGTTTTATGAACATGTAAATATGTCAGCCAATTTTTAGGGAAAATTGTTTTAATGTTTATCTAATGTAGCTTAAAACTATTATAAGCTACTAGAACAATGATGATCCTCAAAGAAATCTTTGATAATTTGTCTCTTCCTAAGTATAACCTTTGACAATCAATCATGCTTCTTAGTGTCATAACGTTTATATTAAGATTTGGTTTGGTTATGAAAACTCTTAGGTAATTCAATCAAATCCCAAAGGTTATACGAACACATAAAATCAGTTTTACTATAAAAGAGTTTTATGCCATTTAGAAGATTGATTGACGCTAATGGCTTAATCAGAAGAGATTGGATCAGTAAACTTTTCCAAAATCCATTTCAACTTTAGTTAGGGAGGTTATGTAATCATCAAAGTTAGTAGGTTTTTAAACCTAGATGACCTCCTAAGTTGCTTATTGGGTTTATTAGAAGTTTCAATTTTATGGATTAGCTCTTGATTAGGTTGCTATCATTTTCAGGATTCTAAGTTTGTAAGAGTTGGTGTACAAGAGGTGTAATCGGAGTTAAATTTGGAGTAAAATATAATGACTCTCTTCCCCGCCTCTTGTATTCCTTGCAAATCATGTTAAGGACTTTGATTGCTTCCACTGACCTTAGAAATCTTTAGGAACTCAGCATGCTTAGGGTCAATACTTAACAACCAACTAATTCTAATAGAGAAAAACAAACTAATGACGTTAGTCATTGTAGTTTCTCTTGTTGAGGATTATGTTAGTCTAGGTAAGAAATCTAAGTGTGCCCACAATTAAGCAACAATGAAACTTTTGTAAGAGTAGCATTAGATTTTAAGGAGAAAAGTTTTGATGGATCAGTGTCAGTGTCATAATGGAGCAGAGTCTTGTATAAGAGGTGTAAATTGAAGTAATATAAAGTTTTCACTCCCCTACCTCTTGCAACTATTGCAAGTTATTATTAAGACACTTAATGCTCCCACTGATCTTTGATATCTCTAAAAATGCTACAAGATAAGTTTCAATGAGGTACGTGACGTGGGAACCTATCATATATATGTTAAACTTTATTTGATTTCTTTAATGTCCAGATATCATAAGAAACTTTAGGGACATATTTAATAGAAATCTTATTAAGTATATATATATATATATATATATATATATATATATATATGGATTTCTTCTAAGACTGTGGGCCATATGCGACAAAATTTAGATACTATTAGATAGTCTTTAAATGTTAAATGAATTATGTCTGAATATTCTAAGTTCCACAAATGTCAATGAATGACTTATGATGGACCTATACTTATTCCTTAAGCCAAGTCATATTTTAGGGCTTTAACGTCATGATTTAAAATCACTTGGAATGAGATTAGATGAAAAAATCATCCTCATTAATCATGTCATGATTTCTCATGAATTTCGGTTATAATGGATGAAACTTATAAGTCTCGTTTTCCTTTTGTCAAATTCTCATTTGCATGATGACAAAGGTTGTGAAAGTGTAAGGTATCATCTAGTTTTATCTTAGTAATATTTCAATACAGATATTTAGAACAAATAAGATGAGAGTTTAAGGTAAGTGTGACTTTATGTTGACTATACAAACCTCACAACCTTCATAACATAGCTTAATTATGATACTATATTCTGATTAATCCTTAGAATATATAAGGTATCGAAAAACTTTGTTGGAAGACTGCTTATTACGGTTTTTATAGCCTTAACATTTAATTTTGTCACTAACTCTCATGTTAATTGTTTGTTGAGTTCTGGTAAGGAAACGCTTAGAACTAGAGTCAACAAATCATGTGTTAATTGGAATATTAAAAGTATCAGACTTAAATATCATTAGTAAGTGACTACCTAATTAACTTATCCAACTGTTCTTTTGAATAATGGATAGTCTCGTTGCTTATGCCTAGTCTAATGGCATAATTATGCAGTGAGATTTTCCCTTGAAGAATCTTAGAGTTGGAATTCTGTATTTGTATTTTGACTATGGACCTTAGGACAATCCTCTATTAATGTTTCCGTGGTTTTAAGGTGAATAACATCGTATTTTCCAGTTTCAAACATTTATTTCTTTGTACATATGTTGCTTACCAACACACTCATTTTCTTTGGTACTTTTGAGTGTTATTGTTGATTTATAAGGCATCAAATTGTACAAGTGAAAATTTTAGTACGTAATGCACCAGAAAATGTACTTCCATGCGTAAGCCCTTAATTTTATGGGTTATGGTATTGTACATTATGATGTATTCATGATACATCAGAAGCTCATTCAAGTTAAGCTATTTTGATTTTGTGAAAAATAATCTAATTCTGATTAAGTAATTAAGTATTTACAAAACCAAGTATTTAATAGAAAACCACCTGTTAGTGCGGATCGAGATCTCGACTCAACTTTTAGTTCACATTAACAGCTTAATAAAGTAATGAAGTTTCAAATGAGATCTCGACTTAGTTATGAGATCTCGACTCAACTTATGAGATCTCGACTCAACTTATGAGATCTCGACTCAACTTATGAGTTCGCGAGTGAGATCTCGAGTAAGGTTTCAGCTCATTATGAATCATTATGAGGTTTCGAGTCATTAAGGTTTCGAGTTGCAACCACTTGGTAGCGAGTCACTAATGTCAGTCGAAACCTCGAGGTTTCGAGTAATGAATATTTATGAGATTTCGACTTCATAATGAGATTTCGAGTCACAACCTCCTGTTGCGAGTCGGAAGCTTGGTCTCGAGTCATGAAGACTGAAACCTTTATGATTTCGAGTCGGAATCTTGGTCTCTAGTCATGAAGACTGAAACCTTTATGATTTCGAGTCACAATCTTATGGTTTCGAGTCGGAATCTAATGGTTTCGAGTCGTTAAGGTTAGTCTCGAAACCTACTGTTAACAGCTGTTAGTGTTATAAGTTTGAAATTCGAATTTTAAGGGAATTGGTATAGCTTGTTTCCTGTTTTAAAAGATATTTTATATTTATCCATTGATTTCGAAAATTATATCTAATAACATTAACAGATTTTCAAAATCTTAATGGATAAAAATTAATCAAATATAGGAAAAGCACCTTCTAATCCTTAATTCATTCCAAAATAAGGGAGTTTATTCGAATTTCACTAAGAACATGAAGAACCCTAATATTAATAAAATCAAATTCTGGAACCCGAAACCTGAATATTAAGGTTTTAAAACAGATTTCGGAACATTAAGGTTATTATTTGATTTCGAGACAATTATAAAACATTCTTTTTCCTTAAACAGCGATTTCTCGAAACAGGCTTTTAAATTTTATTAAGTTTTCAAAACTCTATTTTCCAGATTTCAATCCCAGAATAGTGGATACGAAAACAGAACTGATTTATCAACATATGCTCTAATACCAAATGTTGATCAGTTCTGTTTTAGGCATAATGGTAAACATAAAAACATACCTTTGATTGTAGGGGATAGGCCAGCGGAGAATCCAGATGGAGACGCAGCAATAAGGTTTGACATGATTTTCAGCTTGATCTAGTTCCTCCTTAGGGTGCAATCTAATGATAGTGATGAGAGAACCGAAAAGGGTAATCGGTTATGGAGGGAAGGGGGCGATTTCATGTGTGATGTTATTGTGATTAGTGTCTAACCCTTTAACCCTCTAATTATCTCCTTATATATGCACCCAAGAGGAAACCCTAATTAGTTAATAAGGGTAATATGGCCCGTCAACAATTACTAACTAATTATTTAATAGGTTGTTACATATTTTGATCTATATAATGTAAATGATTATAATGGCTACTAGATTAAATACAATATAATATATATTTAATCTTACAATATGTTGATTGATATGCTTGAGTGTGACTTAATTTGTGAGGAAAGCCTTTTTAATGGCTTTGTGAAATCAATGCCGGCATCTATAAAAAGTGATTGCAATTTGGATGATTTATTTTGCAAAATAATATAAAAAATAATTAACCAATAGTTTGTTTCTTCTCTTAATATGGAGGAGGAACATAATAAATTATAGATAAGTAACTAGAGATAGAAAATGGGTGGGTTAGCGTGTTGGGTAATGGGTTCGAGTCAAAATGGATAATTTATAGAGTTCTGGGAAGTCTTTGGTACTAGAGAGCATTGTTGGGGGAGATTTTCTTTCTTGGGGATCTGGTTAGGTGCTTGTTTGATTTTCCTTGCAACTGTTTTTCCTCTTCTTTTACATTTTTTACAATGCTGAATGCATGGATTTTTTAGGGATTGTTACGAGGAGACTTGTGGTGTTGCAGTTGCACAAGACAGGGCAGGCGACAATTATGCAGAATTTGGATACATGTAAACGCATCTATTAAGTTGTTATAATATACTAAATAATAATACATAATATATTTTCACGGGTAACTTTACTAGTCAACCAGGGTCCAAAATACAGATTGTCACAGGATGTTTAAATTATTAAGGCTCGGTTTTTACAAAATATACATTATGATTCACCCACAAAAAAAAAAAAACAGTTTGATGATAAAAATGGAAATTCCCAAACTTTTTAAAAACACCATATTTAAAATGTTTTAAAAGGAGTATATATGCCAAAAAGAACAAGAGATTCCAATGTTAAGGTAATTTAAAACAGCGATAGGTCTAAAAGAAAAATTTACGGGCATCTAAAAAAATAAAATTTAATGGTAAATTCATAAAACTGAGATTTTTTATTTCACCATACATGCAAGGATATTTTGTAATTCACCAAGAAAGTTCAAGGATGACTTGAACACCCCAAAGCCCTTTATAGATCTGATCCTTATTTGAAAACAAGATAAGACACCCAAATAATAAGTAATTGTAATTAAAAAGAAGATGAAATTTCCAATTAAAAACCTGGTACTGACAAGTACCATCTAACTTTTGCTTAAGATAAAAAGTTAATGTTATGTGGAGAACTATGTAACACCAAAGTGGTATTTAATGGAAAATATGGAAGAAATAATATTCAGTTTATTTAATATTAACTAGCTAGCCAAACCTGTTTGTTTGGGTGGGAATGTTAAAAATTGTAAATTTCGGTTATGACGACTATGTATTAGTATTCACCATAAAAAAAAAACGCGGTAGAAAAACATTGATTAAAATAAGCACGTAGAAACCGTCGATCCCGAGTTTTAAAAAACCTTCACATTTAAAAGGAGATAAAATTACATTGTAGGGATCAAGATCCTACATACTAGTGTTTGAATACGTTGGAGATGGAAGTTTAAATAGTTAAAACTGATTAAGTAAGAATTTTGGCAGCATAAGGCTTAGTTAACACAATTTTATTTATACTAAAAGAGTTTATATTGTTAATCACAGGGAGACAACTAGTGCGTTTGATCTCCTCTCAAATCTAACTATTCTAAACTTATCTATCCTAACGCATGTAACTTCTATAGAGAGTCTAACACTCATACGTTGGGAGCTTCAACGCATGACACAAGCATTAGTCAATAATTAACGTGTGACTCATACGTTGTAAATCACACAACGTGCGTCACATGTCAAACTCAACACTCATGGGTTGACTATCTAACATGTACATATATAACATACACTCTATCTGGCTTATTCGCACAGTAATAAACACACAAATGTGCACTAAAAAGGAGAAAAAGAGTATAAAATGAAACCTTAAAGGAACTTTGAGGGCTTCTACGTTCGTGCTTCAGTTACTTGTATAACACACAACTCGGTTTCAAATAAATTTACATCGAAACATTAATAAAAATAAACAAGTCGCAATTGTATGTTCGGAATTTTATAAAACAATATATTTTAATAGTTTCTAGATGAAAAAAGGTAAATATGCCACGTCTGATAGCCTAGTTGTTTTAAAAAACAAACGGAAAGTTTAGAGTGTTATCTATATAATCTATATAAAGCAAATGTGATTAACAAAAAATGTAAATTTACATCACGTACAATTTTTGAAACATGAACAAAGGAGTACAAGGTATTTAAGAGGGATATGATAGTAAATTGCACTGAATTTTAAAGCTCTTAAGGGGTAAGATAGTAAATTTATTAGGCTCCTCTTTGCAATCTGAATATTCCAATCTTTGCCATTGTTGACAACAAAGACGTGGAGATAGAAAGCTAGGATGCCAATTGAATGGTGTGAGGAAGTTGAAATGTTCTTTACGCGAAGAAAAGAGATGGGGTTTCAAAATCTATGGTTGTTCGTGTTCGTTACATAAATGTACCAGAAAATTCACTGGCATGTTCTTGATCTTGTTCTTTGAGTCCCCGTGTGTCACACCCCGACTGCGTAAAACAACAAACCGCGGTGGAAACGTCGGGGAGTGGAACGACAGAATTATTGTTTCACAACAATTGGTAATTAAAGTTTGGTTTTATTTAAATTAAAGTGTTTACATTGTCTTGAAAACAAAGGAGATATAACATAATTAAATTGTTCTTGCTTCATTTTATGTCACTAAGGCCCGAGTCTGCCTAAGTGTATCACGTTCCTCATCAAACATTAGCTCCTGAAAACACATGTGAAAATAGGTACGTCAGCATAAAAATGCCTGTGAGATACATAGGTTTTGTTGATGAAGGATTCATGACTTGTAGTTAAAAGAAATGTTTAATAAAAAGTAGTCTTGAACCTTATAAAGAAATTTTCTTTTATTAAAATCATACGAAAAATCGATAAGAAAATCAGATGATATAAAAGAATAATGCATGGTTAAATAAATAACCAAGTAAAAATGAGTTTGTATAAAATATGCCGTTTGTAAAACAACGTCTTGTGAAAATATGTCATTTGTATAAAATGTATCATGTCTTTGTCGAAATGATTTAGATAACCCTACGATATGTAAAATCATAAAAGCACTTATATAGGAAGTACCAGCGGTGTATCCACCACGCTTTTATCATATTACACACGTCTCGTTGTATAATTCACTTACCAAATAACCACCAAAATGTCTTATTTAAACTAATGTCAAATGTTCATGTATAACAGTGTTTAATGTCTCAATGTCATGTGTAAATCATGTGTTGTATAGCAAATGTCAAGTATCAACTATGTCTTGTATGGTGAATAAAAGTATTTACTCAAACCATATGTATATATCAATGTATAATCAAATGTCATGTGAAACCAAATGTCATGTACAAAACAGTGTATTTGAATAAACCATAGTTTAAATCAAAAGTAATGTTTTGCAAAATCAATGCTTTATGGATACAAACATTTATGCAGTAATGTTTATCGCATACATTCAAGCCTTGCGACTGTCGGACAAACCCTTAACAAGTTGAAGGTTTATCAATTATGTATATCGGATTCTGTCATTCCCTACTTCCAAACAAACCTAGGAAGCCGGGAACGGGATTTGTCAATTCCTATGGTACCACTACATATAACCGAGCGGCGTGATCAATGTTAATGAACGTATTTTTGTCCCATTAAACATACCAAATGTAAGCATGATATGTAAAAACCATGTACTAAGTATGCTAAGTAAATATACAAAGTAGAAATGTTCATGTAAATCAATCTGCTAGCATGCTCAGTAAACATACATAGCAGAAATGTAATGTAAATCAATGTGTCCATATGCTGAGTAAACATATGTAACAAAAGTGTTTATGAAATCAAAGTGCTAGCATGCTAAGTAAACATACATAGCAAAGCATAATGGAAATCATGTACTATATGTGTACTACGTGAACATAGCAAGCATATGTCATAAAAGCATGAAAAGCATGAAAGTAACAAGTAGGCACATGTGTTTCACCCCAAAATATTTGAAAACGGTAAAAGATGGGACTATGTACTCACTTGATATTGCTTAATAGTCTTGGAATAACAGCTAAGTAACGCTCGAAGGATCACGGAATCAAACGGCACCTAATATAGGTAACTATGTTAATAAACCGAACCTAAATCGGAAGATCGGATAGAATGAGGTCTCGTAAACCAAATGAGTATTGGAACTCATATGATATGGTTTAACAAGGCCTACATTCCAAATCGGAACCTATCCTAAGTGCTTATGACCCGTTACGACTCGTTAAGGTAGTTTACGCTACTTTAACGTGTCGTTCGCGCAAAAGCGCGTTCGGATGGTCTAACTAGCCCTATGAAAAGTATTATATGCCCTAACATGTTTAATTATGTTGCATAATCAGTTTAGGTGTCAAAATTTTGGTTACATATGCTTAAAATGAAATTATGCGTAAAAAGGGCATTTTGGTCATTTTCCTAAGGCATATAAACTATCTATCATACAACTAATTAAACTAAGTGACCATAATGTATAACCTCGGAAGGTTATTCCCTATACAACTATGGTCACAAAATATGTTTCGTCGGATCCTAATGATCGACCAAACGGGTCGGGTTCGAAAGTCTAAGCGGTTGTTTATACCGCTTAACTTACAACCTAAATAAGCGCTAAACTAAAAGTGACGAGTTAAACATGTTAAAACATGTTTAACTAAGTTAGAAAACTGATTTGATATCAAAACAAAGTGTTTTGATACCCGAAAATAGTTTCGTCAAAAAATGCACATAATCTGGCATTTTGACCCAAACTATGACTCGTCACTTTGACTAATCAACGTGGTAATCAGTAGGTATAGTCACAAGGGACTATAACCATCGTGATTACGCTCACGTTGCAAAGTTTAAACGAACTTTGTCTTGACCAATTCATGGTCAAAGCTAAAAGTCAAACAGTGTTTGACTTTCTTGCTTGATTTAACTAAACAAGCATGAAAGAATACTTACAACAGGTCCAAGCTTGAAGAAAGAACAAAGAAAACTGAAGTTTGAAGCCTTCAACTAAGAGGGATAGCTTCAATCAGATCCAAACTGAAAGAAAAATGGAATAAGCAAGTTGGAATGAAAGAATTCATGGGTATTTATAGGAATCAAGGATGAATTTGATCTTGCCAAGTGTTTGTGAGTTAATCAAAGCATGATCTTCACCCTACACTTGTTACACATTCATTAGAGGGCTTGGGGAACACTTAAACCAACTCCAAGTATTGAAAAACTAGGATGAAAACCAAGGGAAACAGGCTGTTTTGAAGATTTGGAGAATCTGCCCAGCTCCAGCTATCGCGGGCCGCGAAGACAAAGACACCAGTCTTCGCGCCCAGCGAGGACCTGCTGTCCAGAAGTTTCAAGCCCCGTTAACCCATTTTCAAGGCTCTATAAAGATATCAAAGTATAGGGTACTTGAAATATGCTTGAAAATATCTCGGATATCGGTACGTTTGGTCGTATGGTCACGTTATTCGGTTAAGTACGACGAAACGCGAACGAACACGAAAATCGATCCAAATTGCGCGACGAATGGTATTTTTGCATTCTTATCACTAAAATAAAATATTTTAATGATTTCAAAAATTTTTGGATGTCCGGATATGTTCAGAACATAAGATATGCGCGTAAATGCAAACTTATGCACTTTTTGACGCTTTTAGTCCCTGTTGATCAAATAAGTTTATTTTCTCACACCCGAACCCCTCAAAGCTTATTTCTAGGCTATGTAAAGGATATTTATGGTATATTTAACTTATGATCATGTTCCGGAGTGTACGTTACTATACGCATCGACAGACTTTCGCAGTTTATCGCAAATAGTCCCTGTGATCGAATAAACTTGTTTTTGCCATACCAAACCCTTTAAAACCTATTTCTAAGTTATGTAAAGGTTAAGGTATGTTAAGCTCATGTTGCTATTCCGGAGTGTATGTCGCGGTAAAATGATTACGTTTACGCATCAGTTTGCGTATAACTTTCTAGAAAGCGATTTAGGGTTTAAAAGCGAACAAAATCAAAACGTGCAAAATGTCAAACATAAATAAACAAATATTGGGATCAAATCACATTGTTTTATTGATAATTGAACTTTTCAAAGTTTATACAATGATTACACAAGAACAGATGTCACAGTCTCCCCTACTTTAGGAAATTTCGTCCCGAAATTTATTTAGAGGAAACTTGTGAGAATAGATATGGATATTTCACCTTCATTTGATCTTCACGTTCCCAAGTAAATTCTGAACCACGTTTAGATTCCCAACAAACTTTGACGATTGGTATGCGCTTGCGTTTGAGTTTCTTGACTTCACGGTCCATTATTTCCACAGGCTTCTCGACAAAGTGCATCGTGTCATCAACACGAATTTCATCAAGTGGTATATGGAGGTTTTTATCAGCTAAACACTTTTTAAGATTGGACACGTGGAAGGTTGGATGAACGTTTCAAAGTTCAGGAGGTAATTCTAGTCTGTAGGCCACCTTTCTGATTCTTTCGATGATCTTGAATGGTCCAACATATCTTGGTGCAAGTTTTCCTTTCTTTCCAAATCTGATTACACCTTTCCAAGGTGAAACCTTGAGTAGGACGCGATCATCGACTTGAAATTCCAAGGCTTGTGTCGTCTATCCGCGTAACTCTTTTGACGGCTTCTAGCTGTCTAAAGGTTATCGTGAATTTTCTTAACCTTATCTGTAGTCTCTAGAATGAGCTCAGGTCCAGTAAGCTGAGCTTCACCGATCTCATTCCAGCAAACTGGTGAACGACATTTTCGACCGTATAAAGCCTCAAAAGGAGCCATGTTGATGCTGGAGTGATAACTATTGTTGTAAGAGAATTCAATCAACGGTAGATACGAATCCCAACTACCACCAAAATCAATCACACAAGCTCTAAGCATATCCTCCAGTGTCTAGATTGCTCTTTCAGATTGACCATTCGTTTGCGGATGATAAGCTGTGCTCAAATTAAGTTGGTTTCCCATTGCAGGTTGCATGGTTCTCCAAAAGTGAGACGAGAATCGAGCATCTCTGTCAGATATAATGTTCAAAGGAATGCCATATCGAGATAAAATCTCATCTACGTATATCTTGGCAAGTTTGTCAGCAGATAGATCCTCACGGATCGGCAAGAAATGTGCTGACTTTGTAAGACGATCAACAACTACCCAAATGGCATCATGACCTTTCTTAGTGCGTGGCAGTTTGGTGGTGAGATCCATAGCAATGTTTTCCCATTTCCAAATCGGAATCTCTGGTTACTCCAATAATCCAGAGGGATGTCGATGTTCAGCCTTAACCTTGAGACAAGTAAGGCATTTGGATACGTACAAGGCGATGACTTTCTTCATACCCGACCACCAGTACTGGGTTCGAAGATCTTTATACATTTTATCTGCACCAGGATGAATTGAATAATGAGACTTGTGAGCTTCATCCATTAGCAAGGTGCGGAGATTGTCTTGACTTGGGACCCACAAACGGTCCATGAAATAATACAACCCATTGTCCTTCAGTTCAAGATCAGGCTTAATATGATATGGTAATTCCATACCCATCAAGTCTTGTGTAACACAAGTATGTTGAGCCTGAGAAATGCGGGTTTGAATATCAGATCGAACTTGTACACAGTGAAGCTTGACACATTCTTTACGACTCAGTGCATCAGCCACGACATTCGCCTTACCAGGATGGTAGCGAATTTCGCAATTGTAGTCGTTTAGGAGTTCAACCCATCGTCGTTGCCTCATGTTGAGTTCTTTCTGATTGAAAATGTGCTGGAGACTTTTGTGGTCAGTGAACACTACACATTTTGTACCGTACAGGTAGTGTCTCTAGATTTTGAGAGCAAAAACTATTGCATCTAACTCAAGATCATGAGTGGGGCAGTTCTTCTCGTGTATCTTCAACTGTCTTGATGCATAAGCTATGACTTTATTTCTTTGCATGAGAACACAGCCAATGCCTAAGTTGGATGCATCACAATATGCAACAAAATCGCTGTTGCCCTCAGGTAAAGATAGAATAGGTGCATCACAGAGTTTTTGTTTCAATGTCTGAAAAGCTTCTTCCTGTTTGGATCGCCACTCATAAGGTTTATTCTTCTGAGTTGAAGCAGTGAGAGGAACCGCAATCTTGGAGAAGTTTTCAATAAAACGGCGGTAATAACCCATAAGACCAAGAAATGAACGAACCTCGGTTGGAGTAGTAGGTGCATCCCAATCCTTAATCACACTGATTTTGGCGGGATCTACATGAATACCTTGTTCGTTAACGATGTGTCCCAAAAATTGAACTTCCTTAAGCCAAAATTCACACTTGGAGAATTTGGCGAAAAGTTGTTCTTTCTTTAGGAGTTCCATAGTAAGACGGAGATGTTGTTCATGGTCGGCTCGTGTCTTAGAATAGATCAAAATCTCGTCAATGAAAACAATGATGAACTTGTCCAAATAAGGCTTACAAAACCTACTCATCAAGTCCATGAAAACGGCAGGAGCATTAGTCAAACCGAAGGGCATAACAGTAAACTCATAATGACCATATCTTGTACGGAAAGCAGTCTTGGGAATATCTTCCTTGAGTACACGAAGCTGATGATACCCAGAACGTAGATCAATCTTTGAAAAGTAAGTAGCACCCTGTAACTGATCAAAGAGATCATCAATGCGAGGTAGGGGATATCGATTCTTGATGGTGAGTTTGTTGAGCTCACGATAATCGATACACATCCTGAATGATCCATCTTTCTTCTTCACAAATAAAATGGGAGCACCCCACGATGAAAAGCAAGGATGGATGAATCCTTTGTCAGAATGCTCTTGAAGCTGTTTAGATAATTCTTGCATCTCAGACGGTGCAAGACGATATGGATATTTAGAAATAGGACTAGCACCAGGTACAAGATCAATACGAAACTCAACTTGGCGTGCTGGGGGTAAACCAGGTAATTCTTCAGGAAATACCTCAGGAAAATCCCGAACAACAGGGATGTATTGAATAGTCTTACCTTTGCCTTTCTCCTCTACGACATGTGCCAAGAAGGCCACATAGTTCTTTCGTAAGTACTTTTGAGCTTGAGTACACGTCATGAGTTTAAGATTACTAACAGGTTTCTCACCATGAACGTCTAAGATCTCACCAGTCGAAAGCGACACACGAACAATTTTCTCAAAACAAACCCCCTCTGCATGGTATTTGGCTAACCAATCCATTCCTACTATAACATCAAAGCTTCCAAGTTGCATTGGCGTGAGGTCAATAGGAAAAAGATGGTTATTAAGGTTCAACTGACAATTTCGAAGGACAGAATTGAGTACAATGGGTTCACCACTAGCTACTTCTACTGTCAAAGGCTTTCCAAGTTTTGTTCTAGTCATGGAAAGTAAAGGTTCAAAAGCTAATGACACAAAACTCTTATCGGCACCCGAATAAAAAAGAACAGTAGCAGGCTGATTGTTAACAAAGAACGTATCGTTCACCACTTTGTTGTCTGCACGTGCCTCGTTTGCATTCATGTTGAAGACTCATCCACGAGCCTTAGACTGATTTGCATTAGCCAACCTCTGGCATTGATTTCGGTAGTGGGTCAGATCCCCACAATTATAGCATCAACCAGGCGGATAGTGAGGTCGTGCAGCTTATGCTGGTTGTTGAGCAGGCTGTTGTGTGGACGGTTGTGCAGGGTTTTGAGCTGCCTGATTCTGTGTGGGAGCAAAACGACATGTGTTGGAAAGATGACTAGATTTCTCACAGTTGGTACAAATACGACACTAAACATATGGTTGATGGTGGCTGTTACACCTGTTGCACAAAGGTGCATTGCCAGCATACTGTTTCTTGGCAGGTGGTTGTGCGGGCTGATTAGGAGCAGCTGGGTTTTCCTATGTTGTAACAGCGAAATTCTTGGAAGCCTTGCACTTCCTAGACTTCCTTGAAGACTCAGCTTTCTTACCCTTTTGTTTCTTGCTCTTGTCAGACGATTTCTTGTCACCCTTTTTGTGGAGTTTACCTTTCCTGATTTGGGACTCAGTCAAGGTTGCAGCCAACTCGATGGCCCGATGAACAGTGGTAGGGTTGCTACCAGTAACGATATCTTGCACAGGGTCAGGCAGACCATCGACATACCTTTCAATGGCTTTATCCAGCGGGGTAACAATTGTGGGACATAGTAAGCTCAACTCCTCATATCTATCGGTATAGGCACGGTGTTCACCACTGTCTTGTTTCAAATCATCAAATTCTCTTTTCAAAGCCCTGAGTTCATGACGAGGATAGAATTCCCTCATCATTAGAGCCCTAAGCTCCTCCCAGGTCTGAGCCAAAGCAACATCAGCACCTAGATCTCTCATTACCCCATTCCACCAAGTAAGAGCCCTCTTTTGAAACACACTAGAAGCAAACTTGACTTTACGATTGTCAGGACACTGAACATGGCGAAAAGTGCTCTGAATACTCTCAAACCATTGTAGGAGCCCAGTTGCTCCTTCAGAACACTGAACTTGAGTGGTTTAGCCGAATTAAATTGTTTAAAGTTGCACGGAGCAGGTGCATTAACGTTGTTGTTGTTGTCTTGGTTAATTTGAGTGATGAGATTTGGGAGTACAACAGCCATTTGCTGTGCTATGATAGCCGCCAGTTCGGCGTTAAGTTGTTGTGCGTCTCGTCGAGGAGGCATTCTAAAAGAGGAAAACATGAGAGAAAATGAGTGAGATGATATGATGAAAAAAATGAGATGCCATTGGGTAAAAATGAGATGTTACAAATATCGACAAAAAGTAAGGATGGTGGTCATTCGTTCGTTACTATAGAACAAACAAACGACACACAGTGACTAATCAAAGTAAATGTGTCACACGGGTGTACCAACAATAATTCATATTATTCAACACCATCTAAGTAAACATCTTAATTAAATAAACGTTGAACTACAAACATCTTTATCAACATTACACGTAATTGAAAACAAACAAAGAAGACAAAGTTCACAATTTGTTAACATCGAAATTCCTATCCAGCTCCGAGATCACGGTTGTATTATCTATTAGTTTGGAAACAGAGTATCCATCAGACTTCTTTTGAATGTTATAGAAACTTATAGCGATCTTGAAGGCCAACTTCTTTTCGAGTAAAGCATTAAGTTCCTCCGGGAAACTTCCTTCATTAGCCAACTGTAAAAAATACATGAGAAGGTTAAAATTAATCTAAATAACATGCTATAGTTTATACACAACATGTCGGCATTGCTACGTATGTCTAACGATATATTTGAATGACATACAACATAAAGTATATATAATGCATGAAGTGATTATATAATTTTGGAAATAATGTAACTAAATGATGTAATGGTGGTAACGTTAACAAAAAATGAAATGATTTACATATTTAAGGAAGTGATTTATATAAATTACTAATACCTTTCCAAATTCATTTAAAATCATTGACCAAAATACCGTGATAACTTAGAATTTTAGTTTATTTGTTTGATATGACATAATTGAATTATTTAGGGTGGTGATTAGAATTGATTGAATTCTTTAATTCGCATCCTTAAATACCGATTGCCATATATTAATATATAGAATTATATAATACTTTAACTTTTTCTGTTATAAATAAAAATTTATAAAATTAAAGTACTATAGAATATCTATCCAAGAAGTCTTTGTCTAAAGACACTGTTTAATCAAAACATAAGCACAATTTTCTAATCCTATTTATATCATTTTTAGAATATGGTTTTAAAGTTTGGATATACAATACTTTATATTATAAATAATAATAGGAATTCGAATAAAATCATTACCTTGTATTGGCAGTAAATTGTGCTTATGTTTGGATGTAATAACACATATCATTTCACCAAAATATAAGAAAACCCTAATATAAGAGCCCTAAAAATTGATACAAATCAGAAGCTTCACAAAAGATTCATATGTTTACTTATGTTATTTAGTGGAAATCGATATAAAATCAGAGATTGATACAAAAACATATTAAAAAAAGCCCTAAAAATTTATACAACATCAGAATAAGTCAATATAAGAAAACCCTAATATAAGAGCCCTAAAAATTGATACAAATCAGAAGCTTCACAAAAGATTCATATGTTTACTTATGTTATTCAGTGGAAATCGATACAAAATCAGAGATTGATACAAAAACATATTAAAAAAAGCCCTAAAAATTGATACAGATTAAAGACCAGAGAAATATGCATACAGATTAAAGAACCGTACTTTAAATAATGCTTGACAAATCGATTGACAGCCAAATCGATGTGAAGAAACAGAGGATGATTGATAAATCGATTAACAACTGAATCGATGTGAAGAAACGACTGAATACGTATGGATTTATAGATCTAGGGTTTATGCAACCAATGATCCTTAAATATGGAAACTCATTCATATTTTGGAAGATGATCATAGAGAAAGATGGAATTCGGATCTCTGGTAGAATTATTTGAGATAATATGAGAGAAGGATGGAAACTTTCATTATTTGAGATAAAATGAAAGTGAAAAGCGGGATGCCAAAAGACCTACAATACATTGCCGCTCAAAAGATTATTCAGACATACAATCAGATGACACGTGGCAATAAGGTTTTTAAGAATAGGACAAATGGCATAAGTTTGTTTTGTTTTATTATAAGGTATAGATAGTTGCCGCTACGGAGACGAAAAGAAAAAAAAGGGGAGGCGGCTAATATTATTTTTAGAGGGTACATCAGACATTATATGTTTCCCTAAAGGAATCTTTGGGATATTATATATATCTTGGGTCGTATACGAAAATTGGAACATTACATCAGACGTGAGGGGGGACGCAAATCAGACCGAGGGGATCTGAAGGAACGATTTCTGAAGATCTTTTGGCAAGAAATCACACTACGGAATCGTCGGGATCGAGCAGAGAGCTTGGAGATGAAGGATTAACGGGTTCTAACTTCCTGGTTTTTCTTGTTATCTATTTTTCTTGTTCTTTATGTCGATGAATTCAGTTTTTAGACTCTATTTGATTGTTTCCATGACTATGATTCTTGGCTAAACGTTCTTTAACTACCTAGGCATGACAATGGTTTAAATAAAGTTTGGATTTTTATTCGGTTTTTGGCGTGGTTTATGGATTTTCTTGTATTGTAAAAGCTATGAATTTTAACTTGGTGTATATGCATGCTTGATATTGTTTTACTACTGTTTATTGCTTCGTATGATCCTTGGTGACGGTTTTTATCACATAATAGGGTTGTGCTAGGGTTCTTGATTTAGGTGAGTGTCTATATCACATAATAAGTCATTAATCCTTTAGGGTGAAAAGTGCACAAGTAATCTTAGAAGTAATATTCGGTAATTTAATAAAATCAAGTGTTCTGCTAATCTTGTCGCTGTGAGGCTCGAGGTTATTAGTAGGTCTCGGTTTGGTTTATAGCTAGGTCTAAGAAATTGGTCTAGTCCTTAAACATTCTCTTGTCTATTAAACCAAGATTAAAATCCATAGTTGCCTTAGACTTTCGCGCTGTGAGGTAGATTGTCTTATTTAGGCACTTTCAAGAAACTAGAGGACTGTGAGGAAATCTAGACAACCGGTAAGCGTAACAGGCTAGGCAGTGCCACAAGAATCACCTTGAGAGGGATTGAGGGGCTTAGTTGGTATCTTAATAGGTTTAGCATTTAAAGATCCCGGTTCCATACCACAAAACTATCGAATAGAAATCCATTCTGAGTTAAACTTGCGTCTAGCCTAGGTAGTCTTCATCACCACTGGTCAAAACCTTCGTTCGAGTTCGTGTCTAGTCTTTTAGCAATATTTTAATATTATATTTTTAGGATATTTAGAAACCCCCCCCATCAAATAAACAATTAGTAAGTCGTGTCAGTAGTAGTCTAGATAGAGTCATTAGCATAATTTAATAGAGTCTCTTGGGTTCGATACTCGGACTTCCTTAGGCTATATTGCATCGATCGGTACACTTGCCGGTCGTGTGGTTTAGGTTTTAGAGAGTCTTAGTTTTATAAATTTAAAACTTAGAGAGTCTAGTTTAGGGTTTAATTTAGTTAAACCACTTCAAGCACATCAAGTTTTTGGCGCCGTTGCCGGGGACTCTTTGGCAATTGCGTTGATTACTCTATTTGGACTTAATTGACATCATACGTGCTAGTTGTTTTCTTTTGTTTGAGTCGTAGGAGTATAGGTATTTTAGTGTCTTTTTTATTTTGTTGAGTCAGTTACTACAACCACCACCTTCCCATCCTGCTGGCCCATAACCCGTTGTCCATATGGCAGGTTGTCAAACAGTTCATCAGGAATCCACTGCTGGTTTTACCGGTGCGAACTCACCCATTACCCTTCCCGCCATCAATAATGACAAGTCTTGGAAAATCTCGTCCTACATCTTTGCCGTTATCACCAACTCGTGCCAATTTCACGGTCGTGATGACGAGGATGCCCCAGCTCACATCAGCCGCCTCACCCGCCTTTGCAGCACCTTTTCCATTGAAGGTGTCAACCTTGACGCTCGTTTCCTCCAGGTCTTCCCATTCTCACTCGCAGGCCGCGCAGCCACCTGACTTGATTCACAACCCGCGGGTACGTTTACCACATGGGCCACCCTTCGAGATGCCTTCCTTGCCAAATATTTCCCACCCGCCAAAGCATCTCGTCTTCGTGATCAGATCCATTCATTCCGGATGGAGCCTGACGAGCCCTACCACTTAGCCTGGGAAAGATTCCAAACCCTACTCTCTCGTTGCACTCAACATGGGTTATTTGATTGGGCACTTGTAGAGAAATTCTACAACGGTCTCACTCCGGAAACTCGAGCCCTTTTTGACACTTCAGCAGGAGGCCACCTCCTAGGAAAGAAAACAGTGGCCGAATGCAATGACCTATTCGAGAGTTTCGCCCATTCCGACATTGATCATCGCGCCATCAGTAGGACTTCCACTCCTGTGTCTAGTACTTCCTCGGCCGGTCGAGGAGTACACCAAGTTAGCTTGGATACATCGATGGCCGCGACGATGGAAAACCTTGAGAGAAAGCTTACTAGTAGGATGAACGATTTAGAGAGGAGGTTCGATAGGTGTGAGGTGTGTAGAAGGGGTCACGATACTATAGATTGGCCCACACTCACTGTTGAGCAGGTAGAGTTCATAGCCAATAGAGGCCCAACGAACCCTTTCAACAATTCAAATTTAGGGTCCAATTGGCGTAGTAACAATAACACCTTCTGCTCTTCCAGTAATCCCCCCGGTTTCCAATCATGTTCAAATCAAAACAGGGGACAGGGTTATTATTCTAGTGGGGGTCGAATCAAGAGAGTCAAGGTAGTGGCAAGGCTTTAGAGGGTAGCTTGAGTAGGATGGAGGAGATGTTCACTCAGATGATGACGCAAAATCAGGCGACACAGAAATCCCTAACTGATTTCGTTAAAACTCAAGATCAAATTAATAAGAGTCACGATCTTCAGCTTAAAAATCAAGAGCCTACTCTTTTAGATCTTAAGAGAACAGTGACTGATATAGCTAGGCAGTTGAGAGAATCCCCTCCTGGTCAGTTTTCAGGTACCACTCACCCGGCTGACCATTCAGTGAAAGCAATCACTACTTGTAGTGGGAAGAGTCTAGGGGAGGTCATGAGAGAGAATGTTGAGTTAGGGAGTGATGATGAGGTAGATGAGGAGATAGAGATGGAAAAGCCCGGTAAAGTGCAACCGAGGAGCCCCAGGTTGAGAAGAGAGTAGAGAAGCAACCGGTTAGGGTTAGGCCACCGCCCTTATTTGTTCCCTCCCGTCTTCCCTTTCCCGCCAGCTTTAAGAAACAGCAATATGTTAGGGAGTACGAGAGATTTCTTGAGATGTTCACCCAGTTAAAAGTAAATCTTCCGTTCATAGAGGCCCTGCGATCCATGCCCAAATACGCCAAGTTCCTTAAGGATTTTCTCAAGCGTAAGGATAGGTTAGGTGAGTGTTCTAATACTCCATTGAATGGAGATTGTTCTGCGGTGATCTTAAACAAACTTCCTGAGAAACTCACTGATCCGGGCATATTCACGATCCCATGTTTGTTTGGTGGTGATGTTAAAAACCACGCGTTGGCAGACCTTGGTGCTAGTATTAATTTGATGCCATATTCATTTTACGAAAAACTAGGCCTTGGTGATTTGAAGCCAACTCGTATGACCCTCTCGTTAGCAGATAAGACAGTTAAGTACCCTAGGGGGATTGTAGAGAATTTGTTAGTGAAAGTGGACAAGTTTGTCTTCCCGGCGGATTTTGTAGTGCTTGTTGGATCTGAGTTTCTTTTTTATTGTATTTTGTGTTTGAAGTTAAGATGAAAATGGATGAGTTGTGCAGCGCAATTAAAATGAAAACAAACTTTGCATATAATCAAATGAGAGTAATACTTTAATCAAACATCTTTTACACAATGAACCGAATGATTGAATTTACTTTCAACAACGATTACAAAGATAGATTTATGAATGCAAACTCCCCCTCAGCCCGAGCTCAGTAGTTTATTCGTGCAAAGAAGACGAATGATGTAAAGAGCTAATAGAACAGTACAAAGTACTGAACTATTTATAGGCACTTGCAAACTACTGAGCATCTTTGCTGACGTCACCATGAAAGTGACATCTAACCTCCTAACAAACTCTAACCTCTGATCTATACAGACACTTCTTGTGTTAACTACTGCTAATACATTCTATTACAAAACAGACTTTAGAACAGCTGCTGCAACCTTCTACTGCTGTGAACCCAGCAGCACTTATCCGGATCAGCAGTGCTTGACTCAAGGCAGTAGATTGAATCAGCAGGACTTTAGTCTTCCATCAGATCTTTAGTTGAGCAGCAGTTATGAGTTAGCAGTTTGGTAAGATCAGCAGATAGGAGGTCATCAGTAGTTGTAATCACTTTCAAGGGGAGAGATTTGTATATCAGCATCTGCTTATTCAGAATCCACTGTTCTGATCTAGTTTTGGCTTTAATTATCTGTTCCTCTGATAGGGTTCAATCCCAACAATCTCCCCCTGGAACAGATAATGCCAAAACCCTTCATTATTTGTGGATATTTTATTGCCTCATTAACAGCTCCCTTATCTGACCTTTAAATTGTAATTCAAAGTCAAGGGCATCTGTATCTTCATCATCCCTGCTAAGTGGAAGATCAAGGAGATCCTGCAAATCTTCAAGACTCAGGCCAAGAGCTTGTTCCCTTTATATTTTCTCCACTTCTCCACCAGACCTGAGCAAAGTCAATACGCAGGTCTGTTTGTCAGTTGCCCACTTTTGTATTTTTGAGCCTGGTGGGTTTCTTAGGAGATGTTTATTTGCAGAAGTATTTGGTGAGGCTGGCCTGTTCATCACTGGTTGAGCAGTGGTAGCAAAGTTTTCCTGTTCAAGTTCTTCTTTCAACATTTTTAACAAGCCTTCTTTTAAAACAGCATTTCCAGCAAGAATTTCTTGAACAGTTTCAGCTCCTAACTGGCTTTGTGTCCTTCTTTTGTAGATGGCATTACCAGCTGGAGCAGTGGCTCTCCTGATTTGCAGCTTTGATGGTCCTTTTGAAACCGCTGCTTCAGGGTAGTCAGGTTTTTGAGGAATTTTTGGATCTTTCTTTCTTAATTCCTCTAACCTTTTGTAGGTTGACCTGACCAAATCTTCTTTCCATCTAGCAACTTGTCTTTTAGTGCCAAATTCAGCAACAACCAGTTCTTCTTTCATTCTCTTTAGTTCCAACTACTTTTCAGGTACATTCCTTTTGAACTTTGCCCAATCAGGAGGAGTGTGAATGACTTTCCTTTTTATCATATCTTGAATTCTGGCTGCTTCAGCTTCAAGCTCTGGAACAGTCCACTCTTTGTACATGTGTCTCTCTCCTTTGTATTTCTTGTAAAACATAATGCTTTCAATGTAGTCTTTCTTCAAAGTTTCAGCTGCTCTTTCTGAAATTTGTTGACTGACATTCTTTGCAAAACGTTCTAGGGAACTGACTTGTGTGAGCAGATATTGGTAGTATCTTGATACTTCTTTGTCAGATTTCCCTTGTGTGTTTCTTTTCGAGATATCCTCTGCTTGCTTGGCCTTTATCTTCAAATATTCTTCAATGTTTTTGGGCCAGGGATATCCTTTGATTGAAGGCAAACTCCTTTTGGCAGGGTCATCCTCAGTATAAAAGGACTTTATTTCTTCTCTAACTGCTTCCAGTTCAAGAGGAAATTGAACACCTGCAGGAGGTAAGAGCTTGTGCATTGGAATAGAAGAGAGTGGAACTGGTTTTGGTATATTGACAAGAGCTAAAGGTTTTGAAGATGTTGGGGATGGTGAAGTTACATCATCTTTAGGAATTAGCTTTCTCCTCTTTATTTGAGGAGGGACTGATGATGTTTTGGATGGAAAGGTGGTTGTAGTGGCAGTGGTTTGTGATAGACTAACAGTTGTTGAAACAACTGGTGTTCCAACTACTGTTGTCTTTACAGCAGAAGTTATAACAACTGCTGTCTTTTGCCTTTTGACAGGAGGTGATTGTGATTTTGGTGGTGATGGAGGTAAAGCATTGGATGTAGTGTGTGTTGAAGTGGTGTGTGTTGAAGTGGGAACAGATGTTGAAACTACTGAAGTACCAACAGCAGCTGATACACCGGGAGTTACAACAGCTGTTTTAGGTGGTGGTTTTTTAGCAGACTTTGAACGTCTGACCGAAATGGATTTGGGTAGCCTTACTTTTCTAGTAGGCTTCTTCTTTTCATCAATGAGATTTTCATCATCTCTTGACCCTGAAGTACCCTGATCCGGATAATCCACCCTGGCTTTCTTTTTGGCCTCTCTATCCCTTTTTACACATGCAAGTGATTCTGCAAGTGCATTTGTGGTCACATCAATTTTCTTACTCCCATCTGGCAAAGGAATCTGTTTGGTCATATTGGAATTTTCTAGTGCGAGGTAGAGACCATCTGTTATTCCTTTCCTTCTCCATTCCTGAATTTTCTCCCCCTTTTTGGCATTATCTTCAGGGAGTTGATCAATGAAGAACACTGGTGGAGGAGCAGTGCCAGTGGAGTGCAAGATCTGAGTTTTGAGAGCCTTTAGATCAGCCTGAGTGTCTTTGTACCTAGACTCCATAGCATTTCTCAATAGTTGAACATGTTTTTCATGTTGCTGATCTGCTATTTGTGCTTGATGATGGAGAAAAGGTTGAAATAGATTCCAGAGCTCATTTGTAGCAAGTGCCTGTTGAAGAGCAGGTGCTTGAGGTGGAACAGCAGTGGATTGTACCTCTTGTACTTGTAACAACTGTTGTAGCATATCTTTGAGTTCTTCAACAGAGTTATCAAGTCTTTCAACATGAGCCGTCAATTTCTGGTACTTTAAACCATCACCCAATTTAATGGGATCATCTGATTTCCCACTAACAGTGGTTTTATCGGTGGTAGAAGTAGGGAGTTTACTCCAAACCTTAATCACTGATGCCCCTTTTTCTTGGTACTGGGGTCTTCTTCCTTCAACACTTGACAACCTTTTGATGTTGCCAGTAGGATAAATAAATCCACTGGTGGTTGGCAGAGGTGTTATAAAAGGAATTGCCTCCAAGGAAGTCTTATTGATGTAACCACTGTCCAACTATAAACCTGTAGGTTCAACAGTTGTAGTGGCTGCTTCACTTGGATTACCACAAAGAGTTACTTGTAACTCAATGGGTGTAACCTCCTCAGGTTGTGTTGGTGGGTTAGCAATGAATGATACAGCAGACTCAGTCATTTGTTGAGGCATATTCTCATTGATAGGTGATTGAGAAGGACTGTGTAATGCCTGGTTCAAATCAATTGCATCCAACAGTAGTTGTGTTTTTGGTGGAATTGAGGATGTGATGGTGGGTGTAGGAAGCGGATTTTCTCCGGGCATTGAGCTGTGGATGATGGAAACGAGTGTATCCAGAGCATCATAATGTGGTGGCCCTTTGTGTACAACCTGTTCTTTTTGTGAAGAAGCAGGAGGAGGTATGGTTATGGGTTGAGATATTTGTACCAACTGCTGTGAGGAAGTAGCAGCAGTGGTTTCTTGTGACATTTGTGTTGTCACAGGCATTAACTCTGGTATCTCATCCTCTAGAGTTGCCTTTTTGATTGGGTTGGGGGGTTTTTGATTTTTCTTTTTGAATGGCCTTTTGGGTTTGGTAGGTGTGGGTTTCAAAACAGTTGTTTTGCTGCTTTGATCACCTAGAGCAGTAGGCTCAGCTGCAGATACCTGAGGAGCAGTGGTAACTGCTAAATTCTGCTCAGGTACCCCTGCTTGTGTTTTGCAAGGTGCTAACATTCGTGAAAAAGTTTCAGATGTTAGGCAGTTTATTGCAGTTATTTCACCTTGGTTTATTAAAGCTAAATCATCCTTACTGAATTTCTTTTCAAAATAGTAGCTTAAAAACCTTGGGAATAGTAAGAATGATTTGCTCTCAACATTATTAACCAAATCTTTAAAGATTTCCCGAGAATAATTATAATTTTCTTCTTGAAGAATTGCATATCCCAGATTTTGAATCTTTATAGGGATCTCATTAAAAGAAGTGGTTTTGTTTGAAACACATAGGAGGAGGGTATGAAATAGAAATCTTGGTGCAGGAGGAAAATAACCTTTTTCTAAGGTTAGTTTCTTCATCATTGTGGCTTCATACCCTCTTTCAACGAAGTCAATGTGCAACTCGTTTTTAGTGAAGGAAGTTTTACCTGCCTGGTCATCGAGTTGAAAGACTTCGGAGATGGATTGTGGTGTAATGTGGACAGCTTTACCTTTTATGGAAGATTGGATTGCAGTTGCAATGTCTCCTTGTTTTTCAAGGGTTGCATTCTTCCAAAATTCCCTTTGGGTCGCCACGTAGATGGGTGCGTCGGCGGTGAGCAAAGTTTTGTACTTTGATTTTGCCATGATGGTGATAATGGAATCGAAAACATCTGTGGTTCCTGGTTTTGTGAGAAGACCCAGGAGATTGTGAGATTTTTTGAATGGAATTTCAGTGGTAGTTGCCTTTTGAGAGGCTGTTTCGATGATTTTGATGTGGGTTTTGCAGAGAGCTTCGATTTTGTCATTTTTGAAACGAAACGATCGAAGAAATTTGTGAGAAATGAGAAGAAAAACTGCTTTGAGAAGAGAATTTTTAAGAATTCAATTCGACAGTAAAACCCTGTTTTGATGGTGAGTGGGGATGTTATAGGAAAGAGAATGAATGCTGACGTGGCAGCCGTTACAAAAAGGTCTGACTGCTATGTACTGCCCACGTGACAACCACTGGTGAAAATGAAGGACAGTACTTTTGGTGAAAGCAACTGATGAAAGCAGTGGAAAGGGGGCAGTGGATGATTTTCACTATCAGTGGATAGCATATCAGTGGATAAGACACTGCTTTTGAACAACAGTGGTTATCAAGGAATGAGAGAACAGAGGTTGCCTTTTAGCAGTGGGCAGACTTTTTGAAGTAGAGCAGACTTTTGAACAATCAGCGGTTATGGCAGACTCTTAAGGATTTTAATGAAATTTTCATTTTTAAGCTATTTTTAAGGATGGATTTTTGATTTTCTGAAAACATTTTGTTGCTTTTATTCATAGAAAACAAGATGTTGCTTGTTATTCCATGTTTAGCATCCCAATCCTAGAGACCAAGCTTTCAAAAGTGGCTGTATCAAGTGCTTTTGTGAGTACATCTACCAGCTGGTCTTTAGTTGGGACATGATGCAGAGCAATCAAACCTTTTTCATAGGAATCCCTCACAAAGTGATGTCTGATGTCGATGTGCTTTGTGGTAGAATGGGAAACTGGATTTTTGATGATATTTTCTGCTGCCTGGCTGTCCAACATGAGTGGTGTCTTTAAGGCAGTGATACCAAAATCCAGTAACTGATTTTGAAACCACAGGAATTGGGCTGTACAGCTTGCAGCAGCAATGTATTCAGCCTCAGCAGTGGATGTTGAAACTGCTGCTTGCTTTTTGCTTTGCCAAGAGACTAAGCAATCACCTAGAAACTGGCACCCTCCTGAAGTGGACTTCCTTGTGGTGTGACATCCAGCAAAGTCACTGTCTGAAAAACCTGAAAGCTTGATATTCCCATTAGCTGGATACCAGATACCAAGTGTGGGAGCACCTTTTATGTATCTGAGAATCCTTTTTACAGCAATGAGATTTGATTTTCTGTGAGCTGATTGACTTCTTGCACAGACACATGTTGCAAACATGATGTCTGGTCTTGATGCAGTTAGGTACAATAAGGACCCAATCATGCTTCTATAGAGTGTTTGGTCAATCAGCTCATCCTTTTCATCAGACATGACCAGCTTATTTGTGGCCATGGGTGTGCTGCATGGTTTACAATCATTCATATCAAATTTGGTTAAAAGTTCTTTAGCATATTTGCTTTGATGAATGAAAGTTTCATTTTGCAATTGCTGTACTTGGAGACCAAGAAAGCATTGCAGCTCACCCATTGCACTCATTTCAAACTCAGCTGTCATGAGTTCTCTAAACTCTTCACACATTTTGGTACATGTGCTTCCAAAAATAATGTCATCCACATAAATTTGGACAATCATTAAATCTTTCCCTCTCCATTTAAGAAACAGTGTTTTATCAATGGTACCTCTTTTGAAATCATTTGAGAGTAGAAAGTTGGAAAGAGTTTCATACCAGGCTCTAGGTGCTTGTTTCAGGCCATACAAGGCTTTGTTTAGCCTGTATACATGATCAGGATAAAATGGATCCTCAAAGCCTGGAGGTTGACATACATATACCTCTTCTTGCAATGTACCATAGAGGAAAGCACTTTTGATATCCATCTGAAACACCTTCATGTTGTGGTTGACAGAAAAGGCCAGGAATAGTCTGATAGCTTCCAATCTTGCAACAGGGGCGAATGTTTCATCATAATCAATCCCATCTTCCTGTCTGTAGCCTTAAACTACAAGCCTGGCTTTGTTCTTGACAACAATGCCCCTTTCATCTGTTTTGTTCTTGAAGACCCACTTTGTGCCAATGGGACTAACCTCTTTTGGCAGTGGTACAAGCTCCCATACTTGTTGTCTCTTAAACTGTTGGAGCTCCTCTTGCATGGCTTCTATCCAGCTGTTGTCTTTTAGTGCCTCTTGGTACTTGACTGGCTGATGGAGTGATAGAAAACCAGCAAAAAGACAAATGTTTTGGGTTTAGCTTCTTGTGAGCACCCCTTCATTGACGTTGCCAATGATTTGATCAGGTGGATGAGATCTCAAGAAGATTAAATCTCCTTGGTATTGTATGATGGCATTTGTTGGTGAAGGCTGCAAATGTGTATCATCTGAGCTAACCACTGCTGATGACTTTGATGACCCAGCAGTGGCTTCAAAAGGTGGTGGAATGGGTGGTAATGGAGTGGACCACTGCTGACTTTTATCCACTGTTTGAGGACTTTTGTCAGCAGTGTTTGAGGATGTGGAAGCTGTGGTGAATGGGCTACTTTGGTCAACAACTGTTGATGTAGCAGTGGTTGAGCTTTGACAGATGTTTTGAACAACTGATGCTTTTCCCTTTGTGGCAGACCTTTGTGGGATGATGACTTCATACCCATAGTCTGGTGTTGTATCCTCTGATGGACCTGCACTGTTAGTCTTGACAGCAGTATTTTCAAAAGTGAATTTTTCAATATTAAACAGTTCAGCAGGATTTGTTGGGATTTTCATTGATGAAAGTTCATTGAACTTTACATCCAAAGTCTCCTCCACTACCTTGGTCCGTGCATTGAACACTTTGTAGGCCTTGGCAGTGATTGAGTATCCCAGAAAATAACCACAATCAATTTTGGCTGCAAATTTTGAAATGGAATCTTTTAAATTCAAAATAAAGCATGGGCAGCCAAATACCTTAAAGTATGAGATTAGTGGTTTGATTTTATACAGAATTTCATAGGCAGTCTTTTTGTGCCTGTGGTTTATTAAAACTCTGTTCTGGACATAGCAAGCAGTGTTTACTGCCTCTACCCAGAAAGTTAATGGCAAACTTGAATCTGCAAGCATGGTTCTGGCAGCCTCAATCAAAGTTCTGTTTTTTCTTTCAACAACCCCATTTTGCTCTGGTGTTCTAGGGATGTTGTACTGCCTTACAATCCCTTTCTTCACACAGAAGGCATCCAACTCCCTATTTTTAAATTCTGTGCCATTGTCACTCCTAAAGCTTTTCACTGGAAGGTCAAATTGCTTTTCAACCTGTGTCACAAAGTCTAGCAAAATGCCTGCAGTTTCATCTTTAGAGTGCAAAAAGAAAGTCCATGTAAACCTAGAAAAGTCATCAACTATAACCAAATAATATCTTTTCTTTTTAAGGCTCATGACTTGAACTGGGCCAAACAAATCCATGTGTAGCATTTGCAAACAGTGGGTTGTTTTGGACTCTTCAATGGACTTGTAAGAACTTTTATGCTATTTTCCTTTTAAACAGGAAATGCAATGTTCAGGACATGAAAACAATTTTTGTGGTAGGCCTCTCACCAAACCATTTTTTGAAATTTCTGTTATTGTCTTAAGATTTGTGTGCCCCAGTCTTTTGTGCCAAAGTTCTGTCTCTTTGTTAGAGGCAGTTGAGAACAGACAGGCATCAGCTCTAGGACACTCTTTTGACATGTCAACAACATAAACATTGCCACTTCTTTGAGCAACAAGTTTAGTTTGACCATTTTTGATTATTGCTTCAATCTTTTTGACCATTTCTGGTCCAACAATCCTACAACAATCTTTTGTGAAGAATGACCCAAACCCTTTGTCACTCATTTGAGATACACTCAGAAGGTTGAATTTTAGATTGTCTATTAGATTGACATTTTCAAATTTTACATTGCCAGATTGCACTGTTCCAGACCCCAGAACCTTTCCTTTACTATTATTTCCAAAGGATATATCACCCCCACCATGGATTTTAAAGTCTTTGAGGAGGGCTTTACATCCTGTCATGTGCCTGGAGCCTCCACTATCTACATACCAAAGACTATCAAAGCATGCAGAAGCTCCCTGCACATGAAGTAAAAGGATTAGTTCATTAAGGACTCCAAAGCCAACAGGGCTTTGGATGGAGTCTCAACAGTGTCTGGTATGGATGCAGTGAGATGGACAGTGGTTAAGTCAGGGGTTTGGACAGTTTTAGTACTGTTCCTTGCTAACCACTGTTGAGGGTCTTGCCGAATCACCTGCTGGTAACCGAAAGGATGCCTATTCACTCTGGGTTTAGAGGGCTTTTTGTAGACCTCATAAACGTGTGGAATCCTTTGGTAGGACTGTTTTTCCTTGCCTTTTCTGAACTGATTGGCAGGAGGTGCATCAGTAACCTGAACATCTCTTTTAACAGATGTTTGGTTCAGCTGTTTTGTCACAGCTGTTTGAACTGGCACAAACAGTGGTTGTTTCTTTGTGAATTTGACAGATGGTGATGCTGATGGACTCAAGGATGTTTTAGCAAGGTACTCACTCTTTTTGATGTCAAAGTTTTTGAGATACACACATGCTTGAGTTTTGTGGTTTGTTTTACCACAAACAATGCAGCTTTCAGCTGAAACTATGACACTTGTTTTGTTTATATCATAAGCTTTTAAGTGGAAACAGTCTTTTGTTAGATGGTTCCTTTTCTCACAAAATTCACAAAACAAGTTATCAATTTTTTCTTTCTACTTCCTTTTTTCAGACTCCTTTGCAGCAGGGGTTTTAACCACTGCTGGGATGTCCTTAAGAGGAATGACTTTAGCTTTTGGAGCTTTAACACCATCAGTTGATGTAAAGTCCATTGGCTTGAAATTTTCAAGAATATCACACTCATCAGACCACTTTGGTTTAAATTGATGATTTTCAATCTCCTCAAAAGCAGAGGGGCCCATTGGTCTGTCAAGTGTGATTTTGTTACCAAGTTTGTCAGTGATTTTCACTTCTTGGCCATTCTTGTTTGTGGGGATGTACTCAGCAGTTACATCAGTGGTTGAAACAGATTTTTCAAAAGCAGTGTTTTCATCATCATGTTTTCTATAACCAACCCCAAATTTCACATTGCTTTTTATCTGTTTCTCAAGCATAACCTCATACCCTTTGCATGATTCCACCCATTTCTCACATGTGATCTGGGTGAATTCTAACTCCTTTTTGCAATCTTGGTATTTTTCTACCATAGTTTGGAGTTGGGTTTTGGTTATGCTTTGCTCTTCTTTCATGCTGCTAATCTCTTTCTCTTTTTCAGCCAATTTGTTTTTAAGTTCTTTTAAAGATCTTTCAAATTTGACTTCATCAGTTAAGATTTTGTTCCTAAGGTTTTCATTCACCTCTTTGATGTTAGCAAAAGCAATAATGCAATTGTCAGAACATAGTTTTTCTAGAACTTGAGGTGATACCTTGGCAACAGCCATCATTGCACAATCACACTGAGTATTCTCTTCATCACCAGCTCTCTCTTCTTTTTCACCTGCCTTTTCTTCTTTCTTATCTTCTTCAGACCATAGATCTGTCAGTGGTTCAATCAGGGTACCTGAACTTTCTTCCAACAGTACTTCATTAGCCACAGCAGTAACCACTGCTTCAATCACCTCATCCACTGTTTCAGAGACCAGCTGTTTCTCTTCAGATTCAACACCCTCCTGTATTGACTCTAATGCCATCAAACAAAATTCATCATGAGAAGAAACATTAGAAGCATAGAGTGCAAAGTTTTCATCACTGAGGTCTTCAGGCATACTGCTCCAGTCAACAAACTCTTGAGTAAAGAAACTTTGTTGATCTGGTTATGTTGCTACTGGAGCAGTGGTTTGTGGTGCAGGTTGCACTTGTGCCTGGGGAGCAGGGGTTTAAACATATTGAATCTGTGGAGCAGCTGTTTGGACATAATGCACTGGCACAGGAGCAACAACATAGTGAGCAGTGTTCACATGTGCTGCTGGGGCATATTGGGCATAGTGCACAGTGTTTTGATTTTGAGGTCTAGGATTTGAACTAGGGTGAGTGATTATGGGACCAGTTGTTTGACTCCTACACTCTCTAGCAAAATGTCCTAACCTGTTACACTTATAGCACTTGATTTTCGATTATTCCAACCCAACCCTTAGATTCCCATGCAACCCTGGGAATTTTCGCCCTGTTCTTTTATAAAACTTGCTAGTTCTAACACTTAGCAAGGCCAGTTGATGCAAGATGTCCATTTCCTCTAGATCAGTGGGGTCAAAATGCTGTAAATCATTTAGTTCAAAGCTTAAATTGTCTGACATCTGGTTTTCATTTGCAGTGAATGCATAACCTGTAGAGTGAGGATCAGGGTTGTTAAAATTTGCACCAGCGGTTATGTCAATGAAGTGATCATAACCCTGATCCTTACCACTACCACCAGATTCTTCTTGACCTAGAAGAGAAGTGTTACCGAATGAATAATCATCAACGGTTTTCCCTGACTCTTGTAACTTCCTTTTCTGGTTCAACTCCCTTTCGTAGGTCAGGAGTCGACCATGGAGTTGGGTCAAGGTCAGATCCTTGAACTCAGGTGAATTTCGGGTGACAAACGCTATTGTGTCCCATTTATCTGGCAGTGACCTGAGGAACCTGCTGTTTTGAGTTGAATTTGTAAAAGTGGTTTTAACAAGCCTCAGTTCACTGATGAGACAACTGAACCGCTCAAATTGTTGCGTCAGTGATTCACCTTTAACATGACAAAATGTTTCATACTGTTGGTTCAGGATTTCCCTATTGTTTTCTATGACCTCTTCGGTACCTCCATACTGTTCCTAAAGCGCGTCCCACAACTCTTTGGCATTGTCACAATGTAACAATCCAGCATATATTTCGTTGGGCAGCGCTGATGCTATGATACTAAATGCTTTAGCATCTAGTTCAAACTTTTGATAATCCATTTCAGTATAATTTTCAACAGGTTTTGGAACTTGTTTATTAGCATCTTCAGCGCTTGGCACTGTAGGAACATGGGGACCAAAGATGACAGACTTCCAACAACCTGTGCTTTGTTGAGCAAGGATGTGACCCATCCTCCTCTGCCAGATGTTGTACTCATTTCTTTTTAGCATAGGTGGTTTAAAGAGAGAACCAATGTTATTTTTATCGTCCTGAGATTGTGACGTCATTCTTGTTGTTTTACAGGTACTGAGAAATCAACTTTAGTGGTGATTAATCCTTACTCTGTTTTTCAACGACGAACAAACGATCAGTATCAACTGTTTTGAGCTGAACTATTTACGTCAAAATGATTGTTAAATCAAATTTGACTGTCCAAGCTCTGATACCAATTGTTGGATCTGAGTTTCTTTTTGATTGTATTTTGTGTTTGAAGTTAAGATGAAAATGGATGAGTTGTGCAGCGGAATTAAAATGAAAACAAACTTTGCATACAATCAAATGAGAGTAATACTTTAATCAAACATCTTTTACACAATGAACCGAATGATTGAATTTAATTTCAACAAAGATTACAAAGATAGATGTATGAATGCAAACTCCCCCTCAGCCCGAGCTCAGCAGTTTGTTCGTGCAAAGAAGACGAATGATGTAAAGAGCTAATAGAACAGTACAAAGTACTGAATTATTTATAGGCACTTGCAAACTACTGAGCATCTTTGCTGACGTCACCATGAAAGTGACATCTAACCTCCTAACAAACTCTAACCTCTGATCTATACAGACACTGCTTGTGTTAACTACTGCTAATACATTCTATTACAAAACAGACTTTAGAACAGCTGCTGCAACGTTCTACTGTTGTGAACCCAGCAGCACTTGTCCGGATCAGCAGTGCTTGAGTCAAGGCAGTAGATTGAATCAGCAGGACTTTAGTCTTCCATCAGATCTTTAGTTGAGCAGCAGTTATGAGTCAACAGTTTGGTAAGATCAGTAGATAGGAGGTCATCAGTAGTTGTAATCACTTTCAAGGAGAGAGATTTGTATATCAGCATCTCCTTATTCAGAATCCACTGTTCTGATCCAGTTTTGGCTTTAATTATCTATTCCTCTGATAGGGTTCAATCCCAACAGTGCTAGATATGGAGGCCGATGAAAACGTGCCGTTGATTTTAGGGCGCCCATTCTTGAACACTGCTAACGCGCTTATAGATGTCTTCTTAGGCACAATCACACTTAGAGCGGGCGACGAATCGGTAGTTTTCAAGGTGACGAATGCAAGAGTGTCGAGTGATAGAGTCGAGGCGGTAGCGTTAGTAGGGGAGAATGAGAGGGTTGAGAGTGATGAAGAAGAGGTGGTGTGTGATCCAAGTCTAGAGAAGGTGATAAAACCCAAGTGTGGGGATCCACCTGATAGGAGAGTAGAGGAATTAGAAGAGAGAATGCTGAGATTAGAGTCCAAGATAGAGACACTGGGTAAGGCTCAGTGTGGGGATAGGTTTCGATATGAAACATCTAGATTCAAACCGCCCGATGATGAATTGAGAGGTTGTGAGAGATATGAGGGTGTTTGGAGAAATACAGGTAATCATAGGTTTCATGGTGCTACGGCCCGTGAGATTTGGTACGGAGGTGAGCTGCGTCTACATGATCCTCCGTGAGTATATGAAAAGTTGTGCCCATGTGTAGAGTTTGTATTTTGAGTCTTTTATTATGTACCATGAGTCTAATTTAGTAGTATTGAGTCAGTCGTTTGTGTCGAGTCGGTATTGCTTTGGTGTTTGCTTTTTTTGTTTATGCAGGTTTGAATATGTACCACCCGTACTCAATCTCCGTTCGGGTGATTTTGGAGCTGCTTCTCAAATTCCAGGCATTTATCGAGTGTACTAGTCAGTGTCAAAAGCCGATCGCGAATGAAATGCTATACGATCGAGTTGGTTTGGACGAGACCATGGGAGCTTACCGTTTATAAAACCAGCTAAGTCCTTTCCAATTTGCCCTTTAGTTTTTTATTTCTTATTTATTTTAGTCTTTTGAGCCGGTTTCCATTCTACATTGAGGGCAATGTAGAGTTTAAGTGTGGGGATGGGAAACTATCATTTAGTGTCTTTAGAATAGTTAGTAGAGTCTTAAAAAGTCGAAAAATACAAAAAAAATTAAAAAACTTCAAAAATAAAAAAAATTAAAAAAATTAGAAAATGTCTTTTGAAATAAGAAGTTTGCAAACTAAAAAGCGGAAAATGATAGAAAAGTCGGGTTTTTGTTCGGGTTCAAATAATAATAATATGAGATTAATATAATCGTGCTTGTGTCTAGTTTGGGATGTGCGGGTAGGCTCTATTCGGTTCTAGGTTCCTTTGATCTAAAATATACCTAATTGTCGGTCTACTAGTGGGTTCTCATCTAGGGAAAGTGGGGAAATTGAAACCGCCAATAATAGTATAAGGGATGCCGTTATAAGCTAAGATCGTTAGAGTTTCTTATCATATCTCGTTGAAAAAGGAAAGGAAAAAAAAAAGAGCTAGAAACTAAATAAAAGTAGCCATTTCTATGTAGTCTGGGTTGGGGATAGCGACTCTACAGCCGGATTACCGCTAGGGTGTGTGAAATCGACCTTGCAAAGAAAAAAAAAGTACCGAAGCCTAAGTAATCCGAGTTGGGGATAGCGACTCTACAGCCGGAATGCCTCTGGGTTAGGGAAAGCAACGTCTACGCTCGAAAAAAAAAAAAGAAGAAAAAAATGAAAAAGTGATGAAAAAAATGGAAAGAAAAGGAAAAAAAAAATAAGAATAGATTTGATTCTGAACTCTCTTGATCTTGGTATAAGGCGGTTAGGAAATAGCCCAGTGGTTGTTCCTTTTGTCCTATAAGCTTGAGGGGGGATTAGGTGGACCTGCGATTTTTAGCGTAAGTCCCTAGGTAGATTGACCATAATTGAACTAAACTTGCATGATAAGGGCTTGGAACCGGGTTTGGGTTTAAGAGGACAAGTATACTTGCAATCGTGGCTAACACAAGTTTCGGTTTTAATAAGTAATTTAAGCTTTTGTCCCGAATAATTATTCCATCTATGATTCCATTTTGCATAATTCTTTTTCGGGGACGAAAAAAGGTTAAGTGTGGGGATATTTGATATAGGGTAAAATACACATATTTGTCCGGTGTAAATTTTATAATTATTGTATAGTTTTTATTTGTTTTATTTAGTTATTAGTAGTATATTATATTATTTTGTGTTTTGCCAGGTCATGGTGCAAATGGAGCGAAAAAGAGTAATATGGAAATAACCAGCCAGTTGGGCAGAGTGAGATGCCAAGGACCGAATTAAAATTGCTGCTATTTTTCTTGGTTCTTGCCCATTCCACTGGGTGTATCGCAAAAGATGATCAGGAATATTATAGAGAGGAGCATACGGCACATCATATCAGGAGGAACACGAATATTTATTTATATTATATATAGTGGCCGCTACGGAGACGAAAAGAAAAAAAAAGGGGAGGCGGCTAATATTATTTTTAGAGGGTACATCAGACATTATATGTTTCCCTAAAGGAATTTTTGGGATATTATATATATCTTGGGTCGTATACGAAAATTGGAACATTACATCAGACGTGAGGGGGGACGCACATCAGACGGAGGGGATCAGAAGGAACGATTTCTGAAGATCTTTTGGCAAGAAATCACACTACGGAATGGTCGGGATCGAGCAGGGAGCTTGGAGATCAAGGATTAACGGGTTCTAACTTCCTGGTTTTTCTTGTTATCTATTTTTCTTGTTCTTTATGTCGATGAATTCAGTTTTTAGACTCTATTTGATTGTTTCCATGACTATGATTCTTGGCTAAACGTTCTTTAACTACCTAGGCATGACAATGGTTTAAATAAAGTTTGGATTTTTACTCGGTTTTTGGCGTGGTTTATGGATTTTCTTGTATTGTAAAAGCTATGAATTTTAACTTGGTGTATATGCATGCTTGATATTGTTTTACTACTGTTTATTACTTCGTATGATCCTTGGTGACAGTCTTTATCACATAATAGGGTTGTGCTAGGGTTCTTGATTTAGGTGAGTGTCTATATCACATAATAAGTCATTAATCCTTTAGGGTGAAAAGTGCACAAGTAATCTTAGAAGTAATATTCGGTAATTTAATAAAATCAAGTGTTCTGCTAATCTTGTCGCTGTGAGGCTCGAGGTTATTAGTAGGTCTCGGTTTGGTTTATAGCTAGGTCTAAGAAATTGGTCTAGTCCTTAAACATTCTCTTGTCTATTAAACCAAGACTAAAATCCATAGTTGCCTTAGACTTTCGCGCTGTGAGGTAGATTGTCTTATTTAGGCACTTTCAAGAAACTAGAGGACTGTGAGGAAATCTAGACAACCGGTAAGCGTAACAGCCTAGGTAGTGCCACAAAAATCACCTTGAGAGGGATTGAGGGGCTTAGTTGGTATCCTAATAGGTTTAGCATTTAAAGATCCCGGTTCCATACCACAAAACTATCGAATAGAAATCCATTCTGAGTTAAACTTGCGTCTAGCCTAGGTAGTCTTCATGTCAAAACCTTCGTTCGAGTTCGTGTCTAGTCTTTTAGCATTATTTTAATATTCTATTTTTAGGATATTTAGAACCCCCCCCCCATCAAATAAACAATTAGTAAGTCGTGTCAGTAGTAGTCTAGATAGAGTCATTAGCGTAATTTAATAGAGTCTCTTGGGTTCGATACTCGGACTTCCTTAGGCTATATTGCATCGATCGGTACACTTGCCGGTCGTGTGGTTTAGGTTTTAGAGAGTCTTAGTTTTATAAATTTAAAACTTAGAGAGTCTAGTTTAGGGTTTAATTTAGTTAATTTAGTTAAACCACTTTTAGCACATCAAACAACAAACCACGATGGAAACGTCGGGAGTGGAGCGACAAAATTATTGTTTCACGGCACATGGTACTTAAAGTTTGGTTTTATTTAAATTAAAGTGTTTACATTGTCTTGAAAACAAAGGAAATATAACATAATTAAACTGTTCTTGCTTCATTTTATGTCACTAAGGCCCGAGTCCGCCTAAGTGTATCACGTTCCTCATCAAACATTAGCTCCTAAAAACACACGTGAAAATAGGTACGTCAGCATAAAAATGCATGTGAGATACATAGGTTTTGTTGATGAAGGATTCATGACTTGTAGTTAAAAGAAATGTTTAACAAAAAGTAGTCATGAACCTTATAAAGATGTTTTCTTTTATTAAAATCATACGAAAAATCGATAAGAAAATCAGATGATATAAAAGAATAATGCATGGTTAAATAAATAACCAAGTAAAAATGAGTTTGTATAAAATATGTCGTTTGTAAAACAATGTCTTGTGAAAATATGTCATTTGTATAAAATGTATCATGTCTTTGTAAAATCATAAAAGCACTTATATATAGGAAGTACCAGCGGCGTATCCACCACGCTTTTATCATATTACACATGTCTCGTTATATAATTCACTTACCAAATAACCACCAAAATGTCTTGTTTAAACTAATGTCAAATGTTCATGTATAACAATGTTTAATGTCTCAATGTCATGTGTAAATCATGTGTTGTATAGCAAATGTCAAGTATCAACTATGTCTTGTATGGTGAATAAAAGTATTTACTCAAACTATATGTATATGTCAATTGTATAATCAAATGTCATGTGAAACCAAATGTCATGTACAAAACAGTGTATTTGAATAAACCATAGTTTAAATCAAAAGTAATGTTTTGCAAAATCAATGCTTTATGGATACAAACATTTATGCAGTAATGTTTATCGCATACATTCAAGCCTTGCCACTGTCGGACAAACCCTTAACAAGTTAAAGGTTTATCAATTATGTATATCGGATTCTGTCATTCCCTACTTCCAAACAAACCTAGGAAGCTGGGAACGGGAGTTGTCAATTCCTATGGTACCATCTATATACAACCGAGCGGCGTGATCAATGTTAATGAACGTATTTTTGTCCCGTTAAACATACCAAATGTAAACATGTTATGTAAAAACCATGTACTAAGTATGCTAAGTAAACATACAAAGTAGAAATGTTCATGTAAATCAATGTGCTAGCATGCTCAGTAAACTTGTATCACTCTTTAATTTTGTTGCCATAACTTAATAGGAGGAAGTTAAGCATGTTATCTTGATACTCGACGAACCGTACGAACCGAACCATGCTACATCTACAAGAAGGGCATCAACAAACTTCCCCTTGGATGTTGCTGGTGATGGTTCGTCCTTCACACCGTAAGATTTTCAAAGTCTTCGCGAGTCATAATCAGGGAGGCGCATCAACAAACTCCCTCTTGAATGCTGCTCGTGAACCTTTGATCTTCAAAGCTTCAGATCCTCGTGGTGTTGATGAGTGGTCAACTACAACTCGGTCATCTTGATCCTCTGATTACAACACTATCATGTCGTCACTTCGCAGCTCATCATCTGACACGTTCTCTTTGCCTTTTAGTTGGATTGAATGCTACATCTGCAGACACAACAAAGCTAAACGCGTAATGAGAACAACCGCTATGGATTTAATCAATCTTAGAGAAATTTTCTAATGAAAACCTCACTAAGAGTTGATTTCAAACAATATAAGCACACAACACACATGCGACAAACTCTCAAACAACTACCAACTGACAACAGCTTGAAAGTTTTAAAATTTGATCAATTTTAGATTTTTAACTTTCAAAACTTGTTAACTTCGACCGTTTATGAAGATGTAATTGTTTTTCGATTTTGAATCAGGATTTGGAGGAAAGATTCGAGTTCCGACATCGGGCAATCAAAAATAAAATAAAACAGAAATAAATCTTTTTGGTTTTTATAAAGTTTATATTAAAACACACCTAAAATCTTTTTGGTATTTTTGAATATTTCAAATGTAAAGACGGAAATCAGTAAATAAATATATACAGAGACGCAGAAACGGAGAAATGTAAATAAATATTTACAGACATTCTTTTTGTGAGTTTCGAGGGTAAGAGAATCATATCATTGTAACGGTCTTGCCAAAACACTCTTTTTGTTCAATAAGTTAACATTTAGATAAGCATCCTATAACGATTACCGGTATTGTTGTCTACTTAAACTCAACAATCAGATATAATCATATGACTTTGGGATACATTAAGGTATGATTTATACTTACTGACCTGTGTTCATCCACTCATGACACATTCCCGTATCAAGGTATGCACGAGAGTTCATCTTACTGGTGAGTATACCATTTATCATCTGTTTTAACGTATATGATGTGTGATACTCACTTATTTGAGGAGGTTAGTACCATCGTACCGACAAAGAGATGAACTTGACTCTCGGATGATAAATGTGATTTAGAATCACTTATTCAGGGGTGACTATGATATTTTTATCACTTATTGATGGTCGTATGCTTCATGTATTATATACATGTATGTATAGTATGTACACGTATGTATGGTGTCATGGATGTTCTAGATTTGCGTCCTCGTTGTTTTCAGTAAAAGAAACAACCATGATACCCAGATGATAAACAGCATAAAGACCACGTATCTCAAAACCACAGCAATCTATCAAACGAAATTTCGGTACCAAGTCCGTATGCCAATGAGCGCTTCCCACACGGTCTTCAGTCAATTATGTTTATATCACCGTGCACACTTGAAAATGATTGTGAGCCTACCGATACATCTTATATAGAGCTACTTATCATTTTTCATCTTAAGTTCAAAGAGGATTTGATAGACCACTGATTTACTATCATTTTCTCTTTTGCTCAGTAGGAAACTCATTTTTGTTTTTATATTGTTTTTGTGTTTTTGATTTTCGATGTTTTTGTATTTTTCTTTTGGAAATTACTCTCCCTAATATGCAAAAAGTAAGATAAATTAAAAACACAAATAGATATTTAAAAACGATTTTCCGATGTCAGTTTACTCTTGCTTGACCTTAATGCCGTTTACCATAAGTAAAAAGTCAAAACGTGATTTGTCAAATGCTTTGGTAAAAAGGTCGGCATGTTGGTCATCGGTGTGGACCTTAACAACATCGATAAGTCTTTTACCAAAACAATCACGTATGAAGTGATATTTGATATTGATGTGTTTGGTCTTTGAATGCTGCACACGATTTCTAGTGATCTGTAAGGCACCAGAATTATCAACGAAAATAGGAGTAGTTAGGAATTCAAAACCCTAATTGCGCATTTGTTGTTGGATCCATAGAACTTGGGAGTAACAACTTGAGGCTACAATGTACTCATCTTCACAAGTTGATGTAGCTACACAAGTCTGTTTCTTGCACTTCAATGTGACTAGGCGATTTCCTAAAAACTGACATCCAGCCGTTGTGGATTTATCGTCGATTTTGCAACCGCCAAAATCAGAATCACTAAACGCGATCAAGTTGAAGCTAGCATCCCTAGGGTACAGAGACCGGTGTCCGGGTACCCTTCAAATAGCGGAAAATCCTCTTTACAGCCACCAGATGTGAGGCCTTCGGGTTGGCTTGATATCGAGCGAGCAGGCATGTAGGATACATTATGTCAAGCCTTGAGGCTGTGAGATACATAAGAGATCCGATCATTGGGCGGTAAAGTGAAGAGTTAACGCTTTCACCCTTCAAATCCAGAGTAATCCCATGATTTTGCGGAAGTGGGGTACCAATGGGTGTCGCTTCAAACATCTGGAACCGGCTCAAGATGTCACCGACATATTTAGTCTGATGGGAGAATATCCTAGACTCCGTTTGTTGAACTTGTAGGCCCAAGAAGGAGTTCATTTCCCCCATCGCACTCATTTCGAATTTCTCCTGCATAACACGCTCGAAATCCCTACACAAAACATCGTTAGTTGAACCAAAACTAATATCATTTATGTATACCTGTACCAATAGAAGATCTCCATCCTTTTCTTTGATAAAAAGAGTGCAATCGATCAGACCTCGGCGAAAACCATTCTCCAGTAGGTAGTTGGATAACGTTGCATACCATGCCCTTGGTGCTTGATGTAACCTGTAGAGAGCCTTGTTAAGTAACCAAACCCGATCTGGATGAATAGGATCTTCAAAACCCGAAGGTTGTTCGACATACACCTCTTCTTCAACCATACCATGAAGAAATGCACTTTTCACGTCCATCTGATAAACCTTGAATCCTTTGAAGGAAGCATATGGTAAAAAGATCTGAATGGCTTCAAGACGTGCAACTGGTGCATAAACTTCGCTGTAATATATCCCTTCTACCTGACGAAAACCTTGAACAACCAATTTTCGCCTTGTTTAGGACAACTACTCCACGGTCATCCTTTTTGCACTTGAATACCCAACGGGTGCCAATCTTCTTGTAATTCTTAGGTCTTTCAACCAGTTTTCAGACACCTAGCTTCTGGAATTGTTGCAGTTCCTCCTGCATAGCTTCCGCCCAAGAATTCTCTTTTAAGGCTTCTTTCCAATACTTCGATTCTTCTTGTGATACATAACACGCGAAGGACCAATCATTCTGTAAACCCGATTCTCTAATCGCTGCATACAAGCCAACATTGTTGTTGAATCTTAACTTATTTCTCATCTGCACGCCACTTTGAACATTACCAATGATGTTTTGCTGAGGATGGGTATTATGGATTCTTGTTTCTGGATTAGCAGGAACATGAACATTTATACCCATATTGTTGAGGTTGAGATCAACAACTAAATCAAGACCCTGAACAGGCGAAAAGGATGACGCAGTGGCTTCAGCTGCTGCGGGGCAGTCCACTAGGGGTGTAGCTTCAGAAGTACCATGCACAACTGTTGCAGGAACTTCTTGGTCTGCATCATGAAATTCATCATCCTCTGAAGATTCGTTAAGTTCAGCAGCATCTTGAAAATCTTCATTAACGAGAACATTATTGTTAACCGAAGATGATGCTTGATTGTCAACAATAATGGGACAGACCAACGTTGACTCTGTTGCGTTGTCACTCTCGAATACCAACTAAGCCGCAACATCCACTACATCTTCTTCAACATTGATAGAATTGAAAAAGTCATCATACTCAAACATCCATGGCTGACGAGGACATCTGACTGGCAGCGTATGCCTCTGTACTCTAACTCCAGACCATTCCTCGACACTTTTTGTATCGAGATCCCAAACTCTTAAATTTGGGGTGGCATACCCAAAAAAGTATCCTTCAATTGCTTTTGCCCAAAACTTTCCATCCGGATCGATCATAGTGCAAGGATCCCCAAACGGTTCAAGAAATTGTAGATCTGGTTTTCGTTTATGCAGGAGCTCAAAGCAGGTCTTGTTATGTCTTTTAAGTGTAAGAACTCGGTTCATCGTGTAGCATGCAAAGGCAGCAACTTCATTCAAGAAGGGAATAGGCAACTATGACTCTACCAACATAGTCCTTGCAGTTTTGATAAAGGTTTGATTCTTACGCTGTGCGACGCCATTTTCCTGAGGAGTGTATCTGGCACTAAACTCATGAAGAATACCTTTAGAAGTGCAGAACTCCTCCATAGCACAACTCTTAAATTCAATTACATTGTCGCTGCGTATGCGTCTCACTTTCAAATTATACAAATTCTCAATCGTGGTGATGAAGTTTTTGATAATCTCAAAAGTTTCACTCTTGTGAGCCATAAACGCCACCCAAGAAAATCCTGAGTAATCATCCGTCATAACAAGGCAGTACGAGTCATTGTTGATGCTTGTATACTTGACGGGACCAAACAAATCCATGTGCAAGCGTTCAAGCGGCACTGCCACTATGTTGATCTTCTTTTTCGGGTGTGATTTCTTTCTTTGCTTTCCCTTTTGGCATGAAACACAGACATCGTGCAGATGAAAGTTTTTAATAGGAACATCCTTCACCTGTTCATTCTTCACCAGATGATTCGTTTTTCTTAAGTGAATGTGTCCCATCCGTATGTGCTATGAGATTGACTCCTTTTCAGTGGCCTTAGAAACAAAACATGTTACTTGTGCAGACGTGGTAATTGCTTGACTCATATCAAGAATATACAAATCATTGGTCCATGATCCATGATCTTCAACACGTAACATCCATTAGTATCAAAGTGCACAGAGAACTTCTTATCACAAATTTGAGAAACACTAAGAAGATTATGATCAAGTTGTTGCATGAAATTGATCTTATTAGAACTCACTATTCCGTTGGATACCATTCCTTCTCCATTAATATAACCGCCTTTATCTCCAGAAAAAGAAACATAACCTCCTCTTATATATTTTACGTCGTAGAGAAGCTTTATGTCGCCTGTCATGTGCCAGGATGCTCCACTATCAACAATCCAAAGACTATTGACAGTTCCTCCTGGAACACCTTGCACATGTACTTGAATAATCAGTTGGTGATGGCGACCCAAGCCTTCGTGGACTAGGGTCTTCCATTTTCATCGACAAAAGTTATTTCAACTTTGCGATGGTTTGGAAAAGGTGATGCTCCCCCTGAATTTGTGACCATTTTCAGTTTCCAGATTTCCTGAGGTTTACCACTTTTTAATTTTAAAACATTATCATTTTCTGGTTTTACTGAAACGGATGGTTTTTAAACCACTTTGGTCTTGGGTGCCTTTTGAATTACCTTGTATTGTTTACGCTTCTCTTTCACCTCATGTTCCTTCGCAAGACGGGGATATTGTTTTGGTGAAACAGATCGCTTTCGATAACTTTTCTCTGGGGGAACATCAGCTTTAGCCTTAAGCATATAAAGATAAGGACAATTTCGAATGATATGTCCAAATTCACCACACTCGAAACATGATCTTCGTTCAACAAACCCTGAAGAATCATGTTGATGAATTGATGACGAACTTTGTGATTTCGAGGTACTTGGTCTCGAGTTGTTTTGATCATCTCGTTTCAAAATTTTCACATGATTAACAAAATCCACATTAGACTTGTTTCCACAAGTTTCGATTTTATCGGTACCCGTTGACTTCACAAAATTCATCTTTTTAGCTTTTGTTTGATTTTGTCCCTTTCGACCCTGATTCACTAACTTCTGAGCCACTTGATTTGATGGATTGTTTGTTGGTTTTCTTGTTTGATTAGTGCGATTTTGTGGATTTTCCTCTGTTGATAATTTTTTGTTTCCGTATTGTTTTTGAATTTCAGCTTTTGGGATATGAGGACATTGTGTTACCACAACTCGTGGACTCGACTTTCCCAAAAACTTACCTGTCGATTCATCAAAAATTTTACTGATTAAAGATTGGTTTACATTCTTAATCGGAAAATCTTTGTCTGAATATATTTGATCATCACCAACCAGAGTATACAACACATTCACACCTTCTGATCCTTGCACAGAAATTGACTCTACCGGAACCGTCTTATCAGGTTTAACTGGAGGATCACACAAAATATGGTTCTCAAGAATTATATTCTCCTCTTTGGTCACTGCATCAGACTGCACCGGTCTGTTATCTTCAGATTCGTCATCTGATGAATCAGCATCCTCAATAATTACCGGAGGACTTTGATCCTGTCAGTGGTCGAACTTTCAGCATTAACTGATTGTGCCTGATCAGAGGACACTTCCTTTTCGAAACCGAGCCCAGTTGTAAATTCCTCTATGTCTAGTGGAACTGTAGGCTCAAAGTGAGGCATATCCTCCTCATTAGGCATCTTGGTATAATTGTGTCTAATTGGTGGCGGACACTTTTTATACCCAACACATGTGAAATCCGTTTTCTTTTTCAGTATGTCAATGATGTGATCCAGCACATACCTAGAGTTGGAATAACTGTCTATCTTAAGCTGGATCGCCTCATTTTCACTCTTCACACAAGCCAACTCTTTCTTTGTTTCCTCAAGCATGTTAATGTAATTGTTAATTGCGGTTTGTTTTGTTGTAACAGTTTTTGTTACTTCAGAAAGATCTTTCCTTAAGGTTTCAATTGCATTTTTGAACTCCTTTTCATTTTTCTTAAGAAACATATTAGCCTCAATGCTTTTTGAAAGATCCACAATCAACTTTTGATTGTGGATGAATGTCATGTCATATTTACCTTCTAATTCAGACAACTTAGCACCTAATTCAACGCACCTATCACAAGTAACAGTAGTTGGTTTATCAGAGCATCCCTGACTTGATTGACCGTTGACATTTGCCATGAAGGCAAAGTGATGAGAATAGTATCCATCATCAGATCCAACCACTACTTTCTCCACCAGAATTGATCGTCTGCATTGCACGTTTTCGGCATCACTCAGCAACTTTTCCATATCTGCATCAATGGTTTCACTTGACACTTCTTCAATACCATCCTCGCTTGAGCTTGAGCTTTCTTCATCCGAAGTCTCACTTTATCCAGAACTTCCTTCATCTTCAGACGAATCACCCTTTTGAAAATGCTTGATAGGCTGGATTACTTTAGCATAACAAGTTGTTCCACCCGAATCTCCGCTACCCAATTGCGCAGACCAGTCGCAGTTCTCGTCAGCTTGAACAACTAAGGCTCTCGTATTGTTTACATTAGAAGATCTAGCTTGATTGGAATTTCCAACAGGTACCATTGCACGTTCAGTGTTGTAGGAGTTCTGGTTTGACTGGTTCGTCCTATTTCTGAAAGGGTTTTAGTTGCCATACTGAGGTGGTTTTGTGCGTTCACACTTGAAGTATCCTCGTTCTCCACATCTGAAGCATTTAACTGCCTTCATATCAAAACCATACTTCGTGTCTTTATTACTCTCCAAACTTGTTCTACCAGTTCTTTCCATAATGTCATTTTCCCATCGAACAGCACTTTCAAACGCCCACTTAATTTCCATCAACTCCATTTCATCTTTGTCTATCTATTGGTAATCTTCTTGTGTCAGGTTGATGTTACCAATTTGACCTGCCACCAATCCGCAAAAAGTACTAACCAGGTTTTCAACAGTTCCATGTGCTCCTTTGCAACTTCAACACTGAATTTAGAGAAGCTTGAAGTATCGAGACGAACAGTATTTGGGTTAGCAGTTGGGCCGGCACTGAAAGTTGATGAATTCTTTCCATAGCACGCTTGTTGGTTTGACTGAGCTGGATCTAGGAAAGGTGGTGGAACAAAGTCTTGAGAGGTTGACTCAATTTACTGTGGTACGAATGGATTGCTTGGTGCCACAAAAGGATTGGCGTTTGACACAAAAGCGGTCTGTGATTTTGTTGCTTGAACAGGTTTCACCACAAAGCGATTGGCATTTCCAAAGTATACTTCTGGATTCTGTTGAACATGTATTCTCTTCGCTTTCCTGAGCTCTTCTGCATTCTTATTTCCCAACATTTGAATGAATTCACAGATGTTGGTATTATCCATAACACCGTTGAACTTCAGAATTTCTAAGAATCCACTCCACATTGGTGGTAACGCATCCACAACTTCGCAGTGATCTCTTGAGGAGTCACTGTCACGGTGTACGAGAACATCTCACTAAGCAGATGATAAAACATTGTAGACATGTCTCCATGTGACTCATTTTCCATAAACATAAATCCATCGAACTCTTGCTTAAGTAGATCATGTCTAAGCTTGCAAGCTGCCGCATTCCCTTCTCCTCTTGCTTTTAATGTATCCCACAACGCCTTGGTGGTCCATACAATAGACGAACTGATGACAAATGTCTTTGGTCAACGCTTGAGTAAGAAAGGCAAATGCTTTCTTTTCCAAATCGTAAGCTTTCTTTTCTTGTTCACTTATCGCCGCTAACGAAGTAGGATCTGTTGGTGCACTACATCTGTTGATTTCGTCTTGGAACACGTCTTATATTGTATTGTATAGATTAGGGCACATTCTACGAGAAAATTGAAGATTGTATGTGTGTAATAGGGAGGTTTCGCTTATAGGGTCATATCCTAGAGGTTTCGCTTATATGGTAAGCTATAGGTTTTGCTTATGTGTTCACATGAGGTTTCGCTTATGTGAACATGTCAGTTGAAGTGAAACCTAAACACTATATAAACCCTTAAAGCGAAATCATTTGTAACTTTGATGATTTCCATACCGTGGTGCTGCCGGTGTGACGATTGAGCTGTAAACGTTGATAAATCAATAAAACAAAAGATTAAAGTGAAGTACAAGCTATTTCTACCTATGTTTCTTGTAATTCCGCACCTGAAACGTAGTTGAACGCCTCTGAACGACTCGTTCGGGTCAGTCCTCAATCCTACAATTGGTATCAGAGCTTGGGAGGAGGTTTTCTACAGAAATTAGCTGGATTTCATCATTGTTTCTTACTTCTACACCTTCTTTTATTATTTCGGAAAGTTGTACCGGTCAGAATTGGGTCAAAATTGCACAGATTGTGTGTTACTGGACATTAACAAATCCTGGAAAGTTTCATGCCAAAATATGGACTAAAAGTGAATCAAATTGACCTGCGAATAGGTTCCGCTTATTTGAACATCTGATAGTTTCGCTTTTCTGAACAGCATAGTTCCGCTTGTGTGTCGCAAGAATCAATGGTTCCGCTCCAAATTGCATACTAGGTCCGCTTGTGTGTCACTATAAGTGAGGTTCCGCTTAAAAATATCAAAGGTTCCTCTTCAAGGTTCCGCTTCAAGGTTCCGCTTCAAGAAACTGTTTTGGAATTTCGCTTATTAGGTTTCGCTTCATTGATCATCTAAGGTTCCGCTTCTGTGAACATAACAGTTTCGCTTATTCGTACATCCGCTTCAAGGGTTTCGCTTATTCGTCACTGTTTTTGAAAAACGTGTCAAGTCATTATGGATACTGAGTTTTACAACGCGTTTGCAACATCGTCTACTCCAGCTGCAATTGCTCAGGCCAATGAACTTAGAGAATGAGACGGGAACCACTCAAAAGCCCCCGAAATTGATGAGTATCGAAGAATACTACGGGTGGAAAGACAGATTCGAGAACTGGGTTCAGGCAAACCATCTTAGATCGTGGGAATGTATCTTGAAGAAATATGTGTTGCCTCGAACAGAATTGCAGACTACCAAAAATTTGTCGGATTCACGGAGCAGGAACGGGCTATGTACAAAGCTGAGAAAATGATGATAAGTCTGCTTCAGCAAGCGATCAAAGAAGACATCTTTATCTTGCTACAGCACGACAAAACAGCAAAATCAATTTGGGATGCACTTAAAGTTAAATTTGAGGGAAGCGAGAACATGATAAAGAGCAAGAAAGCATTGCTTAAGAAAGAGTTTGATCTGTTCAGCAGTCTACCGGGTGAAGACACAAAGAAGCTGATTGAGAGATACTGCCACCTTGTACGATCAATGTCGATGTTAAGTATTGAAAAAGATCGTGAAGAATGGGTAGATAAGTTAGCTGATGCGTTACCACAGAAAGAGTGGGGAACTTATCTGATGATTCTGAAGAACACAGGTGTTTATGATGGGTTAACGATCTCTCAGTTTATTGAAAAGATCGAGAGTCAGGATTTGGAACAGCAAAAGATAGCTAGGATGAGTAATCCGAATGGTCAATAGGATGTAAAGATGTATTACAAAGGTGGTGTTCCGGTTCCAGAATCTGAGAGAAGTCCAAAAATCCAAACTGCTTTCAGTGCTGGCGATTCAACAGAAAAAGCTGATCAGAATTCAACCAAAAGTAGCAGCGGATTCTCATCATATCCAAGTGTCAATCCTAAAGAATCAAACACAAGCTTTCAGTCACAAAGCACAAAAACTGGAAATGGCTATGTGATTCAGTGTAATATAGCTCTAAATCTTCCAGAAGGTCAAAGCTTCTCAGAAGACACTGCTAAAGACCACATGGCTCTTCTTGGTTCAGTGTTGTTATCCTATGAGGGTCTAGTAGCTGGTCGGATTGGAAATCCCATGCTCACCAAAGAGGATTACGACCAAATAGACGCCGAAGAGATGGAATTAATGGATATCAAATGGTGTCTTGCAAGTGTTCTTCGACGTGCTGAAAAGTTTAAAACTATTACCGGAAGAAATGACTTTCTTGATTCTCATGTATCTACTTTAGGTTTTGATAAATCTAAAGTTACTTGTTTTCGTTGCAGGGAGAAAGGCCATTTCAAACGGGAATGCAAGGGTAGAGAAGCTAGCGGTGCTCAGAATCCATTCGGAAAAGACGACTACTACCGGAAAGCCATTTATCAGCAAGTTGGTCAATCACAAGACTCACAGACGGCTCATGGTAGGAAGATTGAAGATTCTAAGAGAGCATGTTTAGTGGACTTCAACTGGAGCAACTACATATCTCCTGATAGCAAAGCCTGTATAGTTGATCAAGATGATGAGATACTACCTGAAGGCTTCAGTTGGGATATGTTTGTTGAAGAGAGAGGAGAGTTCAAAGCTTTTATCGCCAAAATTGTCAGAGAACCAGACATGTTTGCTACCTGGATGAAGTCTATTGGAGTGAATGTGACGAGTGAGGATGAAAAGTCTGTTACGTCTGATGAAAATTCAGAAAGTGTTGATGAACTTTCAGAAAATGTTGAGGAAATTTCAGAGAATTCAGATGAGAATGTTGAAAATGTTGCTAGTTTTGAAAAAGAAGTTGTGTTTGATCAAACACCATCTGATTCTAGTTTATCGGATGATGATTCTAAAAAATCTGTACAGTTTGATCAGTCACAGTTTTCATTTCTATTTTGCAGATCGCTTGGAAAAGGTGAAGGAGAAACGAGCTGCTAAGGAACAACAACAACAGAAATCTAAAGATGATGTTCAACATGTTGAAAGTGATGCTGAGGGGAATGATAATACTGAGCTGGTGAGTGACGAAAAGATATCAGAAGCTGAGAAGGTGAAAGAAGAAGAAAAAGTGGTAGAAGTTGTAAAAACAATCGAAATTGAGAAGATTGTTGAAGTTGTCAAGCCTTGCAAGAAGTGTTTGGAAGCTTGCAAGGGATGTGCAGCAAAAGATGACATAATAGCTGAGTACGAGAAGAAGAAAGAGCAGTTACTGTTTAACCTCAACTACGTGAAAGAATTGTACGATGTATTGAACAAAACAGTAACTGGTCTCCAAAAGACAAACTCAGAGAGAGAACAAGCACTGACGATGATGAATGCAGTCATGATGTCAAAGCAAAAAAGCCATAAATTTCTACATCGAAGAAAGTGCTAAGTGGAAGCAAGAGTTGGAGATAGAAAAGATCGAGAATGAGAGAATTAGACGTTTGTTACAAAGTTATTCTAGTTCTGATTATCTCATTGATCGTATTTACCCAACTGTTGCAGGTATGGAAGCTTTTCAAGACGAGAAGCAAAAGAAGAAGAAAGATTGTGGTAAGAAACCGACTGTTAGCTATAACAAGTGTCCGCCTCCAATTTGGGAAGGGTATTCTCCTAGAAAACCAAACGAAGAGCAACTTGAGAAAGCAGTCAATATAAAGCTAAAAACCGACACAACTGATGTTTTACCAGATAACATTGATGTCACGTTTACCTCAACCGATACTGATCATGAGTCTGAGTTAATCAAAAAGGTGGTCGATCAGGTGTTGTATACTGATGAGGAGTCCGAGTCAAAGTCTGAGTCTGGAAAGTCAAATTCGTCAGTCAACAGGGAAAAATTCGTCGGTCAAACAGTCTTATAGTAAAGAATTTTTGTTATGAAAAGCAAATTTGAATGATGAAACATTCGAAGTTGTTTACACTTTGAATGGTTCTGACAAATTATATTACAACAAAGAGTTCCCGATAATGAGTATTAAAACAAAATTGATTAACAAAACTTTCAAACTAATAGAAATTAATATTCCTGAATTGAAAGTTTTGAAAGGTTTTGAAAAATCTAAAAAATATACTTCAAGAGTTCAACAACGGTTAAACAAGAAAAAAGGCTACAATTTTGGTTCCGGTTTTTATAAGAAATCTAACCAAAATCGTAGTTACAAAAAGAAAGGTCTTGGTTTTATTCCACCAGATAATTATAAAAATAATAATAATTCTAAAACAAAAACAGAATTTGTGTCAGGTGGAAGCTCAGATGAGGAACAGAAGAAACCATTCTGGAGACAGTCAAATCAAGAGTTTCTTGCTGAAAGGAAGAAGAATGGAACTGAAGTGTTGTATCAAAGAGAGACTCGTACCTGTTACAAGTGCAATGAAGCTGGTCACATTGCATGGAATTGTTCAAAGAATGCAAAAACAAAACAGGGAGTTTCTCAGAAATTAAAAGAAAAAGTTGTTGATATTGAACCACCAACTGAAAAACTTAAAGTTTTTGAAAATTCAACTTATGAGGTAGGTGAGTGTTCGAAGAAGAATATGTATGAAAAGAAAGGTAAAAACAACCAAATGTGGGTTGTTAAGAAAGTTGATGTGAATGTCGGCGATGAATCTGGTTCCACAAAGCCAGAAGAGCCACAGGTTGAGGAGAAAATTTCAGTGACTGGTGATGAGTTTCCATCACTGAAATTTGAAGACGTTAAAAAGAAAATTGGAAAAGTTGATATCTTGGAACAGTTTTACACAGGGAAAACTGAATTTGATGTCGAGAAAACTTTTAATGGAAGTGTAAAGAAAATTTTTGGGAAAATGTTGAATGGGAAAGCAAAGGGGGTTAAAGATTTTTATGCGACTAAAAAGGCAACATATAACCCCACTGCTAAAGAGTTGAAAGCCATCAAGTCTGAGAAGACTTGGATGGAAGTTTGTTTCCCGTAGAAGTCTTAGGACTACGCCGGAGATCCCAAGTTTATATCGTGGATCAGGAATTGGCATCATTATTGTATTTGAAAAGTTTGTTTGAAAGATTTTGAATAGTGTTTGAATGTTGGCAGGTTGAAGGACTACGCCGGAGCTTCCAGATGAGTAAGTGTGAAGCAGGAATCGGCATCCTGATTGAAAATGTAGATGTAATATTCCTACAATTGGTATTGATTGGTTGTACCTACAAATGGTAATTTTTACAAGTGGTAAAGTAGGTACTTGAGTGCAAAACGGTAAATCAGGGACATTAAGTTGCACTTGATTTACTAACATGATAGAAAAACTAACAAGATGATGAATCATAACCCCGATTTTAACACATGTTTAACCTTCAAGTGGTTAACAACAAACTCATTTTCCGGAAAAATCATTTTGATTAAAATAAACTTAAATTTTTTGAGATCTAAATGAGAAAATGGTTTGTGATAGGGGGAGTTCTGATTGTTTATGCCTAGTGAATGGCGATTTGATGTGATTTGATGTCAGTTGTCAAGTTTCTGTACAGTTTGTTTTACTTTTTACTTTTCAGGTGGGTCAAGAGTCTAGTAGTTTTCAAATTTCCTTTGAAATGTGTTTGCATTTTAGGGGGGGGGTAAGAAAATTTCAGAAAATCCAAAAACATTTGAAAATTTGAAAAAAGCCAAAAACATGATAAAATTCAACAATGAGTTTCGTTGTTAAAAGAGGAAATGATAGTACATCAGTAGGCTGTCACAACATGCTAAAGAAATGTAAAGATAAAATGTGATAAACAATCTCTCTGTGGATGTGCCAGTAGGTTTTCGCACATTTAATAGATTATGACGAGATATAAACTAAATTTCAAACTTGTTTGTTCTGTGGATTAACACAAACTTGAATATATAGGTAACCCCTGAAATCTTGTTTGAAAGGTCTCTTATTCTGAGATACTAGGTCTTTATGCTTAGTGATATCTGGGGTATTTTCCCGGGACTTCTGCTGTATGGAAGTACTGACCTAGTCCCCGGATAATGCTTTCTGCAAAAAATTGAAACATAGCTTCGCCCTCAGCATGCTGATGAAACAATAAAATTGATAGTCGCTGCTGTTGAAATTAAAAGATCCTCTAAAGGGGACACACCAAAAGTCGAAGCCGTCATCTCTCTGCGTATACGAAAGTATCGACCTGAGCTCTCACGGCACTCGCATCTAATCCCTAAACAGATACCATCTGTGGTATACTCACCTGTAAGACTGAATATTGGGATCTGGATACGGGAGTATATTCAAGTAGTGAGACACACGAATAAGTCAATATCTAAGACATTAACATCGTATCTCGGATCAATTGAACTTTATGTGAAAATTTCAGTGGATCGATATACTGGCAATCTAAGTGAATTGTTTAGAACTTAAAATGAAATGAAGCTTAACGGTGTTGGTGACATGTCTCAAAAACTGATATGATCCTCTTACACGAACTCACAAAAATATTGTCTGTAAATATTTTTTTACTGCTTTTCATGTTTCGTTATTACAAAATTCAAAAAGATTTTGTGTGCGTTTTAGCATAAACTTTTGGAAAAATTCAAAAAGATTTTCGACAAATGATATTGGAAAGCTGATTTTCAAAATTCCAAAGTGCTAGACATGATGATCTTGTTGTGAGGGGGAGTGCTTCAAATTGTCAAAATATAGTTGTCAAATCAACAAATGGTTCATCATAATCTGAGGAAGAGTTGTAGTTTGTGCACATGCATATGAGAGAGAGTTAGTATTGGTGCACTCAAGTTGTTAAATTTAAAAATCTGATTGTTGGGTAAAGAACATGTGCAGATATAGTCAGGTTTTGATTTTGGATCTGAAGATAGAGTGTCAAGTTTCGATTTCTGAAGACCTCTGTTTGAGCCAGGTTGATCAATTCTGAGAACCTGTGAAGACCAGACAACGATCCTGTAGATGTTGCTGAAGAACAAGAGAATGCCAGCAAATCGAGAGGGGGAGTCTGAAGATACCTAAGTAAATTGAGAGCCAGTTTTCAATCCTGGAACTGATAAACTTTAGGAATCAAGAGATCTGTTTAAGTGAATTGATGAAGATAGAATGAGAAAAGCCCAGAGACTGATCAAGACTGAAGATGTGAAGACACAGTATTGTTGTGACTCGATGAACGACTCCATCAACATCTGAGGGGGAGTTTGTTGGTGCACTACATCTGTTGATTTCGTCTTGGATCAAGTCTTATATTGTATTGTATAGATTAGGGCACATTCTACGAGAAAATTGAAGATTGTATGTGTGTAATAGGGAGGTTTCGCTTATAGGGTCATATCCTAGAGGTTTCGCTTATATGGTAAGCTATAGGTTTCGCTTATGTGTTCACATGAGGTTTCGCTTATGTGAACATGTCACTTGAAGTGAAACCTAAACACTATATAAACCCTTAAAGCGAAATCATTTGTAACTTTGATGATTCCATACCGAGGTGCTGTCGGTGTGACGATTGAGCTGTAAACGTTGATAAATCAATAAAACAGAAGATTAAAGTCAAGTACAAGCTATTTCTACCTACGTTTCTTGTAATTCCGCACCTGAAACGTAGTTGAACGCCTCTGAACGACTCGTTCGGGTCAGTCCTCGATCCTACAGGATCCGATCCGGTTTCTTCAAGAGCTTCATTGTATGCCGTTGTAAAACACGTCCACGAGTCTGTATTTTGACCAAGAACTATGAAATCTTCCCTTCCACCCCGGGTAATCATTTACATGCATGAGTTTTGGCCGGCGGATGTTGCTACCAGTTTCATTTTCGCTCAAAAGAAGACTTTGTATAGTTTGGTTTTGGTTTGCCACAAACGACCATTGACTTGCGGATATCATTGCGGATTGTGAAGGCATGAGAGATTCAACCCACGATGTTGCGGAACTATTTTGTGAAGAACTGTTACTTGTGCTTGACTCTTGAATCCAACCCCAAGGATTTGTAGTCATGTTTGACTAAGAACAGAGGACTGATGTGGCTACTGTAAACTGTAAGCAAAGTTAAGTGAATGAGATAATTATGAAACGAAACAGACATTTGAAACGAAAAGGAACGAAACAGACACTTTTTCAAAAGCTATCGGAACACATGGATACTTTAAAAAGAATCAAAACAGATGGATATTTTTAAAGTTATCGAAATAGATTTTTGAATTTAAATGGACCTTGTATAGTTTTTTTTTTTTTGAACGGCATAATGGACCTTGTATAGTGATCTCTATTTGGATGAGTGGATAATCCCAAGTGAAACTCTATTTCGATATGTGTGAAAATTCCAAGTGAAACTCTATTTATTTCGATGAGTTTAAATTAAAAAGAAACCTTCTATTTCGATGAATTTGAATTAAAAGAATAGTGAATTTAATATTATAATAATATATAGTTTTTTTTAATACTTCTATTATGTTAATATTATAATAATAGTTATTTAAAACTTTTTTGGTTGATTTTCTTTCGGTTAGTGTTTTTTTCTATATTTTCTTTTTATTCTTGTCAGTTGTCAACGATTTCATGCGCAACGCCCTCGTAGTGATTTCAAAACATTAACTATTATCAAAACAACTAGGAGGAACATCAATGATCAATACAAAGAAATAGACAACCACATCGAAATAGAATAATAAAGAAATCCCCATCATCGAAACATGTTGAAACAAGGCAATACATATCGAAACAGTATCATTGAGTATCGAAATAGACTTGTGTCTATTACGATAGATATCACTTGAATATAATAAACCTGTTTCGATGGATGCCCTTGATATTCTGTTTTGATACAACTTGAGACTATTTCTCTTCATTTATTGAGCTATTTCGATTGCTTGTGAAGATATTTTCTTCATGTGGATCCACTAGTCTGTTTCGACGACATGTCTTCAACTATAAAGTTATCCTATTTCTATAAAGTGGATTCCATCCTAATACCTTATGTTTCGATGACATGTGTTGCATTCCAAGGCATTTATGTTTTGATGTCTTCAAACTTGTATCACTCTCTAATTTTGTTGTCATAACTTAATAGGAGGAAGTTAAGCATGTTCTCTTGATACTCGACGAACCGCGACAAACCGAACCATGCTGCATCCACAAGAAGCACATCAACAGACTTCCTTTTTTTCGTCGCCTGTTAAACAAAAAAAATATGGGTAGATTTTAGTCAAATAGATCCTTTGTTGCTACAAAAATAAAATCAACCTACAAATGTAACGGATACCTGGCAATTTTTTGGTTCATTAAATGGAACAAATTTGGCACCAATAGCCAATTCAATTGGAGGACTACTAGAAAACTGGGCAATTGTCACCAAAATTTGTCACAAAAAAAAATCGTCGCAAATTTAGCCACCAATTTCTCACTACAATTAGAAATAAACGTATTTGTTGTTGCACGGTGGCTAAGCGGTCAGAAACTTTGTGACCGTTTATTATTGGTTGCAAATTCATGAGAAGAAATTAATAATTTATAAAATATTATCTGAAAATAAAAAGGTGTAGTTGAATTGCCATCGTGTTAGCGACCGATGAAATTTGAGCGGGTTTACTTTTATCTTGGGCGCCTCTCCACTAATTAGGGTATTAATTCAATTTTACTTCAAGACCCATATTCACTTCTCATTTGCCCCTATACACCATTCCAGGTTTGAATCGAAGAACACAACGATCTAAGTAAGGTATGATTCTTGTTCTCATGACTTTTTAATCCTATGCATTTTATTTTTCTAATAATTAGTTTGAATTGTCGTCCACTCCAACAAGCAAACTTCAGTTAAGATCATAGAACCCTAATTAATTGCAATTGCCTTTTTTCCATGATGGAATTCTTTTCTTCTATATTAACCAATGTAGATTTGATCATCCACAAGTCTATAGTAAGACAAAATAGTATGCTTGTCTTCCTAAATTCAAGTTTTTTATTTAACAGAATATGACTTAATGTGATTTTGTTTGACCATAGTACTGGAATGTTGATTTTTTTAGAGTTTTGTTTTGGAACAAAACAATTTTATAGCTATGTTTTGGAAAGTAATGATGTAGTTTGGCCACTGCTAACTACTACATCAACATATGATCTGAACATATGTATCAAAGCAGCTGCAGTTCTTGGTTCTAAAATTTTCCCATAATTGGTTTAGGTTTGGTTCTGGGTAGAACCCAACAACACCCATAGAAACCCATGAGACCCGTTTGTCAATTTTGTTTTTCCCACGCACAACTTTGGAATTCATGCCCTTTTTCCTATAAATGGATCTGTTTGTTCGTCTTATGGCTTTTCTTAGATCATCCCTCTTCAGTTTGATCAAGTTTGAAACACACTGCTTGTAATATTAATATGTATTTGGGTTTCTTGTCTTTTTGTTGATTGATATGCTAGTTAATTTAGATCTTGTTTCAAGTATCACTACATGACTGTACATAACTTTAATTTTGTGGGAGCTAAACAACCAAACAATTTTGGTTTCGTACATAATGTTATGAGAACCGAACCATTTAGAACCGTTTAATAACAAATTGAACCGACTATGTAGTGTACGGTTTGGTCCCGGTTCTTGAAATACACCGCCATTGATTCTCGGTTCCGGATTGGTTCGGTCCAGTGCCAGAGGGTCCAGCCCGTTTGCTCACCCCTAGTTTTATATGGTAACTTTGTTTAATTATTTATATGACTTTGTTATCTAAAATCTAATACAGTAATGAATATGTACTTTTTAGAGTTAAATGCTTGGTTGGTCCCTGTGGTTTTCAAAAATTTCAGACTTGGTTCTAGTGGTTTACTAATTACACGCTTGGTCCTAAAAGTTGTCAAAAATGCACTCGGTTGGTCCCCAGCCCTAACATCAGTTATATATCTCAGTTAAGTCCATGTTAAATAACCAAAATACCCTTGCTTATTAACAAAACCCACTGCATCATCTTCATCTCCATCATCATCTGCATCATCTTCATCATCTGCATCCATCCACTGCATCATCTTCATCACAAACCCACAGTATCATCATCTTCATCAGCCAGAGCCAAAAGATGTCAACGAAGCATTTAACTCATAAATAAATAAAAACCACATGACAGTTCCAATCAAAAATTCAGCCTAAATCAACTGAATGACAGTTCCAAGACTCAATTTCGTGAATAAATAAAAGCAATTTCGTTGAATAGAATGAGGCTCAGATCTGTAAAAAATAATCGGTACAGATTGGATAAAACCTCCATGGCTACAAAACTAACGGTGGCATCAAATATATATACCGCCGGAGAATTGCCCTGCCAAGACTTGGTATATCTCAACCAACGATTCACTCAGACAATTAGAAACTCATCATCATCGCCCCTTTTATTCCAGTTAAGTAGTTGACCACAACACCCATTTCTTCTTAAACCTCTGATCTCCACCCACAACAACCCAACCCCATAACCACCGCATCAGCATCATCATCGTTTGAGGTAGGGATAAGCAAATTAACCACCATAACCGATAACCGAACCATAACCGACATAACCGAACCACTAATAACCGATAACCAATATAACCAATGATTATGGTTATGAAACTTTGTATAACCGCTCAATCAGTTATGGTTATGGTTATGAAGCTTTGGTTAACTGATATAACCGAAACCGAACCGAACTTGTGATGTTAACTTTATATAATGGATTTGTGTTTTACAAAACCATATAGAGGGTTTTTACTAAGATAAAAGTATGTTAGTAACAAAATGATCTTGACGTAGATGCCATTTATTTTGATAAAGAACTAAGGTGTTATGGGCATAATTGTTTTTGTTTGAGAATTACCTTATTAAAAAGAACCCTAAATCGGTAGTTTAACCAAAAAGTTTAGTCTCCGTTATCTTATAAAATAGGCTCAAGCTAAGTTCAAATCATGCACAAACCTATTTATTTCAAACCTTGTTTGGTTACTTAACCGAAATTAACCAAAACTGAACTATAACCGACTTCATAACCGATTAACCGTAACCGAAGTTTGGTTATGGTTATAGTTACCAAAACTCCATAACCGAACTAGCGGTTATGGTTATGGTTAATAGTAAAAAAGAACCAAACCGACCTATGCACACCCCTAGTTTGAGGAATGCAACAGGTGGGTATGTTGCAGAGGGTATAAACTGGTGTGGAGGTTGGGTGTTCGATTGGTAAGACAGTCGACCGGCAACCGGCCAGAGGTGCACCGGTCACCAGCTCGAAGGAAACAAGGGGGGATGGCAGGTGGTTGTTGGGGGTTTGTCGGAGGTGGGTGTGGTGCTACCGGAGAACGGTGACGCCGGAAAACCGGCCGCTCACCGATGTGAGATCGAGAGAGAGCAAGGGGAAATGGGTATGATGTTGGTGATGAAGATGATGCAGAGGGTAATATAGTTTTAGGTTTTTAATTGTTCAAGGGTAATATAGTCATTTCACACATAGTTAATTGGGAAATTTAACTGATGTTAGGGCTGGGGACCAACCGAGTGCATTTTTGACAACTTTTGGGACCAAGCGTGTAATTAGAAAACCACTAGGACCAAGTCTGAAATTTTTGAAAACCACAGGGACCAACCAAGCATTTAACTCTACTTTTTATTATCACTATTTTATCAATGCACCTTTGCCGCCTTTAACTACATAAGTCTTTGTAATTAAGTGGGAATTTAATTTTTGGTGTATCTTTGTATCTTTTGATACAAAATGATGGTAAATAGTATAGCAACTGTAAAATTGAGATTGTAATGCATTCTTTTATCTGAATATAGCAAACCAAACATCGGTTTTGGCAGTGGTATTCAAATTGTACCTACAACAGCAAGTAACCATACCCAAAAATCTATAGGAAATGAATATTTTGGACTAAGAATGCAGCCAGAAAAGTAAATTAACTATTTGAGTTAGTGAAAAAGTAAGTGACTTTGTTGGAGTGGAGTTTTGTGGTGTATAGTTACTCCCTATGAGTTGTGAGTCATAAATGGTTAAAACCCTAGATCTCTATGTATTGACAAATTTATAATGCATACCATCTCAATTTGCAGTTCATATTGACCAACAGGTGACACACAGTTTGGATTCTCAGTCTGTATGTATGGTAGAGTGTTAAATATTAGAATTATGTGATATTAGGGGTGTTAATTATGTCGGGTTGGTGGGTTGACACGTTGCGGGTTGGTGAGTTGACAGGTTGCGGGTTAGCGGGTTGAAATTTGCAACCCGAAACCAACCCATATTATTATTCGTGTCAAAGATTTACCCCTAACCTACACCCACATAAATTCGGTCAACCCGAACACGACCCATTTAACCCATTTTGTTAAATGAGTCAATACATGTTGACAAGTTATAAGCGGGTTGTTGGGTTTAAGCAAGTTAGCGATAACGTATTTAGTGGTGTGTATGAGTATGACGGAAAAATAAATAATATGGTGTGTCAAAAATCAAATCTAACATTATTATAACTAACCATATAAATGGAAAACTGAAAAAACAAAAAAAATATGAAAGTTTTTTTTTCTAAATACTTAAACGAGTCAACCCGAACCCGAACCTGACCCGTTATTAAACGGGTCGACTTAGTCGACCCAAACTTTTTTTTTCGTGTCGGGTCCAGGTCGGGTTTGTGTGCATTTGTATGATTTCCCGCTATCATAATTCAGATCTAATACCATATTTGGAAAAGTGTATGGGTTAGACAATGTTAGTCACCCATGTGTACATAGCAGAGAAGACACTGAGGTATGCTTATTCCTTTTTAGACTTAAATTTTATTAAAGTCTAAATTTTTTTTAACTCTTTGACATAAGTGGAATCACATACGTTAGTAGTTTGTGTGCATTTGTATGGTTTCCCGCTATTATAGTGTTTGTTGGTTTGTGATGTCTATATTTTATTGTTACTGTAATTTAGTGAGAATGTTTGGGAGTTTCTTATTGAGTTAACTACACCTTCTCTAAGGGTTGTTTCATACAACTTTTTTTTTTTTTTTTTTGAAATTAGGTAGAATTCATTCTTGTTATGTAAACATACTGTAACATGCACTTGAATGGTAGCTCACAATTGAATTTTGTTATCTCTATAACCAGCTTGACCCGTTATTATTTCGTTAATTCTGACTTCTTAATTCTATTCATTATTTTTTGTAGATTGAAAAGTTGAACTTAGTTATCAAGGAGCCCCTTAAGAAAAATGCCGAAGAAAAAGAAAGGTTAAACCGAATTATTGCGGGGTTATTGGTTAAAAAAAAGATAAGGGGGATAAAGGTGATATGCTCAATAGGATGTCATGAATTGAGGCTATGTTAACAACTACAGTTCGAAGATAGGTTATAAACACTTGGTTTTGAATGTTTCCATGTTTATCATATTGGGATAGTTTCATTTATCTATTTGATGTTTTGGTTGGTATTTTTATTAGAATGTTTTATGTGCTTTTGAAACAGAAAAAAAAAATAAATCAGAGATGTTTTTTTATATAATTTTGGGATTTTATTGATATGTAATTTTGATGTAAAAAGGAGAGAGAAATGGAAAATCAATCTGAATCTAAAACCAATATTCAAGCAATCACTAAATGGTAGCAAATAATGGTAGGGAATAATTAGTAAATGGTGTAAGTATCGTGGCTAAATGGTACCAAACTGTGGCAAAATACCCGTAAATATTGGTGGCTAAATGGTGGCAATATTGGTGGCAAAAATGGCGGACGGTAGCAAATACGAAGTGGTTGCAAATAATTTTGACGGTTTTTGTGGTGGCAAAAATCTGGTAGCAAAATATAAAAATGGTCGTTGTTTGGTGGCATTAGGGCAATTGACACAGATGTTTTTATCACCGCATTTTCCATTGTAAAATGGTGTCAATAGGGAAATTGTTACTGTTTTGTGACCGAAAATTCCATAACAAAAACCTTATTTTCTAGTATAAATTCCCTATCTACCTTCAACTCCTGTACAATCGATTCTTATAGTAAGAAACAAATTTAGGCGAGTAAAGAAACGTAGCTGTCATTGGTAAGACTATAATATAATCAGTTCTTGTTTTTTTTTTTCTACATGAACAGCCTTGCAATGCAGCTTTGCCTTTCCTAAGTTAAGATGGAGTAGGATAAAACATTACTTAATGCGTTTACGAAGAAAGAAGCAGGATTATGTTTCTTTCATATTCTTATATTAACTGTTGATAAACCTCATATTGTTGGGTATCAATTTGCTAATTAGTAATCGAGTATTGAGTATAGTTCGGCTTATGAATAAATGTCAAAACACACAAATCTTACTTAAGAGGATGCAAGGTTATTGACATCAATGTCTTTTGCTTCTATTCAATTTTTAGTACAATAATTTAAACTTGACGTGAGTGCGGGTGTATATATTTTTAGATATATTTTAGTTCTTTTTACTCACGAATTCAAGTTTTAAATTTATAAAACACGATATAATACTATCTCTCTACACACACGTTAGGGCAAGTGCATCCATCGGGGACATAGTATAGTGATGGCAACATACCGAGGCCGTCCAATGATACAAGAGTTTTTAATACCGGCTTATCGTTAACGTCTAATCTAACCAAATTTTGATAAAAAGTTTTGAAAGTTATTAAAAGATAAACTAAAAAGCAAAAATAAAATATAAGGAAAAACAAATAGACAAGTAGGAATCACTTGGTTCCAACTCCCCTTTTATGTATCCTTTAATGATTTCCGCTTTGGACATTTTAAGAGATTATCTTTAAGTTATAGTAGTAGCCCCCCTTCCAAGCAGCGTTACCCTCAACAAATTGGTCTAAGTCAGCAGGGATACAGTCCCGTAAGGTTGGATTATCAAAAGATAATGAAGTAAGTTATTAATGCGAAAAGTGGTAGGCCCCCTTCTAGGTAGCGTTACCACCAACCCTTTGGTCTGAGTGAGCAGGGATACAGTCCTCGTGTCACACCCTGACTTTTGCGGAAGCGTGATTATGGTGTGACTTTCTTAATACCATTGCATTCAATCATAACAACAACTATATGATTAAACCATAGATGTTCATCCATAAATTTAGTTTAAAAACATGACAACATTGTCTTAAAACATAAAAATTCAAATACGAGTACAACCATGCGCAACTTGTTTAAAAGTTCGCAAGACTCGACCATTGACATTAAATAAAACCAGGACTTGGAAGACGTGTCTCGTCCAGGAATAAGACACACTGTCCAAACCCTAAGACCATGGATGACATCTTTTATTCTTAACGCAGCTTGAAACATCCAACGCCCACCAGATCCACTACTAATTCCCTGAAATACATGTATTTTGAAACATCAACAAAAGTTGAGCGAGTTCATGTGTGTGATTGTGAATAAACCTTTGAAATCATTGATAATATATTTGTGAAAATGAACAGATCAATTAATGTGTAGCTAATACATTAACATGCGTAAAACAGTGTAGGAAGGCTCAATCCTTTGCGTATTTCGCACCGGGCCTCCCGGCTGGAACGACATAGTCATCACATGAGCCAACTCGCGGACTCATGGGTGGGGCTCGCAACACCCAAATAGATCTATCACTCATGCCCCTCGGTCCTTCTAAAGGATTAATGGTCTCAAGCTAACGCCTACCCTTTCACATGATCTAGCAGTTCATTCCATTTATAAATCCTTTAAAATCATAATCATTTATAACATGTACTTCACCCCATAGTTCTAAAACGAAAACAGTTAAAAGAAAAGGGGGACATGAATCATAGTCTTGCGTCTTCAGTAATCATAACTCTAGCTCCTTCGGTGAACACGACTACCTGCAACGTACTAATTTCTATTAGACGAACGGGTCGTGCCTTGACTTAGTATTAATGTTCTTGAGTTACGTTTCTTTTATGTCTTCGACATTATTCCAAGTTACATAATTATTTGTTAAAATAATTAATATTTTAACTTAAATTATATTTATAAATTTTGGAATAATTGTTAAACAATATTATTGTAATAATACTTCCCAAGTATTTTCACTTATATTTCCTTCCCAAGGATGTGGGTATCTTATACATGTTTATTTTTATTGTATTTATTAAGTATTCTTTATACTTAATCCTGTATTCTCTTGTAAAGTCCAAAAATAATATATTTTCAGGTCCACTTGGAAAATATTTATACATATAAACTCATTTTTCCCAAAATATTTTATCTCATGTTTGTGTAGTAAAATATATATTTCTTAAAAATAATATATCTTCTAAAATTTCAAGAAAATATATATTTCATACTTGTCAAAATATGATGCATTCTTGTAATAATTGTAAAAATCATATTTTTACTTCTTTGGTGTCCAAAACATTATTTACCAAAATACTCTTTTGTGAATAAATCTTTTCGGAATATTTTGTAAGTCTCATTTCATACTTCGGTTTTCCAATATTTTTGTGTAAGCTTGTATATTTATTCTTTGGAATTTTGGTAATATTTTGGATAGTAATTTCTTGGTATTTTGTGAGTTATAATATTTCAAGTCCTAAAATAATATAACTAATACACAAAATATACAAATAATCACACAATTGGTGTCTTCTAAATATATATTTCCTAAATACATATTTAGTCACTTTTATTTATAAAAACCAACCTCCAATATTTGTATTTTTGTAACAAAAATTATGGCAAAGTTTATGTAGGAAATCCATGGTTTAAAATACACTTGTAAATATTTGTTTAAAAATATTTTTCTAAGTGTTTATATTTTTAGAAAATTTTGCCATAGTTTCCCCTAAAAATGGAGGTTGCCATGCTTTCAAACATATCATTTTCTTTTGTAAAAATCATCACAATCAATTTACAATTTACAATCATCAACAAACAACCCTTACTTACCAATCTTGCCAAAATCATGCATTTTCTACTACTTCATGAACTTGAATATTTGTAAAATTTTGTAGTAACTTATTAGTATTCTTAGTAAGTCTTGTTACCCTTTAAAATGTGTTTACTCTTTAAAAACTTCATTTTTAAAGAAGTTGGATGTTTACAACTTCAAAACATATTTTCTAAAAACATTTCTTTATGCAACCTTCTTGTTTCACAAGTGTTCTTACACTTGTTTAACCATTAAAAACAAGATTTGTTTATGTAAGAATCAAGATTTAATGAAACTTATATTTTAAACTTGGTTTCTTTAGAAATCATTCATAAGTATTTAGATCTATGTGTTTACAACTTACTTTGTTCATTACTTTTCAAGAAAACAAAGTGTTCTTTCAAGTTCATGCTTTTAGTGTGGATGATCCATCCTCCTACACAATTTCGTTTCTTATATCTTGCTAGATTATGTTTTTAATCATGATCTAGCAAGATCTTATGATAATCAACATCATTTCTACAAACAATCAAAGATCAATAAGCATAACAACTTATATTCATCAAGATATCTTCATCTAGCAAGCTTATGTTCATTTTTTCTTCATATGATTCTTTAGTGTTCTTTAAGTTTTTGATCATGATTCATCATTAACCACTTAAAATAGATGTAAAATGGATAGATCAAGGTTCTTACCATTAGCACAAGGCTAGGGATGATTCAAGTGTAGAAATGAAGAGGATAAAAGAAAATAAGAGAGGTCCTTCAAGATCCACAAGCTCCAAGCTCCTTTGTATGACCTCTAGCTTCCTTGTATATGCTTAGAATGTATGAAGAAGGTTGGATGAAGGTGATGGTGGGAGTGGGTGATCTCGGCCATGAGCAAGGGAGGAGAGGGAGAGAGTTAAGTGTGTGTTTGAGTGTGTGTGAGTTATGAGCTCTTGATCTTCAAGTCTTTACTTATAACCATTTTAACCCAATAACCCTTGAATAATATGCTTATTATTAAGAGATAAGATCTACTAAACAATTGATAGAAAATCAAGAGTGGGTGCCACTTGGGGCCATCCACTAGGTGGGGGGGGGGGGGTCTTAGCATAGGTTCTAACCATTTAGTTATAATCTAGTTACAAATCAAGTGTTAGTTACATGATTTAGTTAGTAGATATTTTTAGGAGGTATTATGATGTTCGGGGATCATAACTAGCTTAGTAATGTTAAAACAGTGCTTCTAGTGTAAATTTGATGTTTCGGGTAGTGTCCGGTTGTTCGGTTAGATATTGGTTCGTTAAAGTGCTAAATTATATTGTTTAGTGTTCTTTATGTACCCTTTTGTGACACTTTTAATTCCTGACACTTAGGAAAGCATATAGGACCATTTAAGCATATTTCTGCATGAAATTTGATTTTTAAATTGCTGGTTTTTGCTGAATTTTGCTGAATTCAGCACTTTGGTTGAGTTTTAGGCACTTCCCGGCACTTAAACTATCACTTAGAAAGGCAGTTTTGGCATCCTTACTTTCCTACACACTATACTAGTGCAGTACTTAGTTTCTAGCCTATATTGGGTCTCAAAAACACTGTCTGCCTGGGTGCTGAGTTCTGTCAGCATATTCCTGATTTATCCGCTCACTGTGCTAACTGTACTTAATGCATTTTCTATGCCAACATGTTTGCATGCAGTAATGAAATGACATTATGCAATAAGTGATGCATAAGTAAATATAATGCAGTAATCAGAGAACAGTTAATTCCAAATTCAGCACAGTCATTAAGCACTAATCATGATTAATTAATTGTACGGATACCTGGATTTTTGACAGTTGTCACATTCTCCCCCTGTTAAGAAAATTTCGTCCCGAAATTTTAAGCTCTACTACTAGCTGGCAGGGGTGTTAGGGAATAAATGTGGGTACTTAGCCTTCATGCGGTCTTCACGCTCCCAAGTAAACTCTGGGCCGTGACGCGCGTTCCATCTAACCTTGACCAGTTTAACACTACTCCTTCGAGTTTTGTTAACTTTCCAATCGGTAACCTCAACGGGTTCTTTGGTGAAGTGAAGTGTGTCGTCAATGTGAACTTCGTCAGCAGGAATAACCACCGTTTCTTGCATTGCACTTTTCTTCAGGTTGGATACATGGAATGTATCATGAACACCATTCAGTTCCGCAGGTAGATCCAACTTGTAAGCTACAAGACCAATCCTTTCCAGGATTTTGAATGGTCCAATATATCGTGGGTTTAACTTACCACGCTTCCCAAAGCGTGCTACACCTTTCCAAGGTGAAACTTTCAACAGGACCATATCTCCCACTTCAAATTCCAAAGGTTTCCTTCTTTGGTCCGCATGGCTCTTTTGTCGATCACGAGCCGCCTTGATGCGCTCTCGGATCTGCACTATCTTATCTATCATCTCTTGAACCAATTCAGGACCAACCAGCTGTCTATCGCCTGCATCTGCCCAGCATAACGGCGATCGACACTTTCGTCCGTAGAGAGCTTCAAACGGTGCAGCTTGAATGCTTGTATGGTAGCTGTTATTATAGGAGAACTCAACCAAAGGCAGGTGAGTGTCCCAACTGCCACCCAAGTCCATTACACAAGCTCGTAACATATCTTCAAGCGTCTGAATCGTTCTCTCACTCTGGCCGTCCGTTTGTGGGTGAAATGCGGTGCTCAAATTCAGCTGTGAGCCAAATGCTTCTTGGAAAGATTGCCAAATCCTCGACACAAATCTTCCGTCTCTATCAGATATAATTGAGATAGGCACTCCATGACGTGCGACTATCTCCCTTAGGTATAGCTCAGCTAGCTTACCGGTGTTATCCTTCTCCCTGATCGGTAAAAAGTGTGCAGATTTTGTCAGACGGTCTACGATTACCCAAATCATATCATGTCCTCTGGGTGTCTTTGACAACTTGGTTACAAAATCCATTGAGATCTGCTCCCACTTCCACATGGGTATCTCAGGTTGCTGCAGAAGTCCTGAAGGCTTCTGATATTCGGCCTTTACTTTGGCATAGGTTAAGCACTTTCCGACGTAAGTAACAACATCACCTTTCAATCTTGGCCACCAGTAGTAACCCTTTAAATCTTGGTACATCTTATCCGATCTTGGGTGGATCGAGTACCTCGATTTGTGAGCTTCATCGAAAATCACATCTCTAATACCACCAAAGAGGGGAACCCAAATTCGCTTCATGAAGCATAAAGTTCCTTCCTCATTGGGTACCAACTTCTTCTCCATCCCACGGAGGTATTCATCCTTAAGATTCTCTTTCTTGAGAGCTTCTCTCTGCGTAGCATGAATGCGCAACGAGAGGTCCGTTTGAACAATCATCTCCAAAGCCCTAACCCTTATGGGCTTAATCCTCTCTTTTCGACTTAAGGCGTCTGCTACCACATTCGCCTTTCCTGGGTGATATTTGATTTCGCAATCATAATCGTTTAACAGCTCCACCCATCGGCGCTGTCGCATATTAAGCTCCTTCTGGTTGAATATGTGCTGAAGGCTCTTGTGATCGGTGAAGATCGTGCATCAGGTGCCATACAAGTAATGCCTCCAAATCTTCAAAGCAAACACCACTGCGCCTAGTTCCAAATCATGCATGGTGTAGTTCTTCTCATGAACATTCAACTGGCGCGAAGCATAAGCGATAACCTTCTGTCGCTGCATCAGCACGCAGCCCAATCCCTGACGTGAGGCATCACAGTATACCACAAAGTCGTCGGTGCCTTCGGGTAGGGACAAAATAGGTGCATCGCAAAGCTTATTCTTTAGCAGCTGAAAAGCTTCTTCTTGCTTATCTCCCCATTCGTACTTCTTATCCTTTTGAGTAAGGGAGGTTAACGGTTGAGCGATTTTAGAGAAATCCTCAATGAATCTGCGATAATACCCTTCCAAACCCAAGAACTGTCGGATCTCGGTTGGCGTCTTAGGAGTTTTCCAATTCTTTATCGCTTCGATCTTGGGGGGGTCTACATGAATCCCATCTTCATTCACTACATGTCCAAGGAATTGTACCTCACGCAACCAGAACTCGCACTTCGAGAACTTCGCATATAGTTTCTCCTTCTTGAGCAGCTCTAAAATGACTCTGAGGTGTTGCTCGTGCTCTTCCTTTGTCCGCGAATAGATCAGAATATCATCGATAAATACAATCACAAATTTATCGAGATACGGCTTGCAAACTCGATTCATCAAATCCATAAACACTGCTGGCCCGTTTGTCAGGCCAAACGGCATCACCAGAAACTCACAATGTCCATAACGAGTTCTGAAGGAAGTCTTCGGAATACTCTCTTCCTAAATCCTCAGCTGGTGATAACCTGATCGAAGATTGATCTTGGAGTAGTAACTCGAACCTTGCAGTTGATTTAAGAGGTCATCAATCCTCGGCAAAGGGTACCGATTCTTGATGGTTAACTTGTTTAGCTCTCGGTAGTCGATGCACATACGGAAACTACCGTCCTTTCTCTTAACAAACAAAATTGGAGCTCCCCAAGGCGAGAAGCTTGGTCTAATGAATCCCTTGTCCAAAAGCTCTTGAAGTTGCGTCGACAACTCTTGCATCTCCAAGGTGCAAGTCGATAAGTTGCCTTGGCTACAGGCGCGGCGCCTGGAACTAAGTCAATATGGAATTCGACTTGTCGTTGTGGTGGTAATCCTGGCAAGTCTTCGGGGAAGACTTCAGGATACTCCCTTACCATAGGGATACCTTCCAACTTCGGTCCTTCAGCTTCCTTATCAACAATGTGAGCCAAAAAGGCAACACATCCCTTCGGCATGGACTTACGGGCCTTCAAACAACTGATAATAATTAGAGGACTATCATGCTTCTCTCCGTGCACTACAATCGTCTCGTCATTCGCCAACGGAATACGGATTATCTTCTCATGACATATGATCTCAGCTCGGTTACTTGATAACCAATCCATTCCAACTACTACGTCAAAGCTTCCCAACTCGACTGGCAGGAGATCAAGCGTAAACTCACACTCTCCTAATTCTATCACACAACCTCTAATGACTTCATTTGCTTCTACTAGCTTTCCATTGGCTTGTTCTATCGAGAACAGAATATCTTGCTTACTGGCAACTAACCAAAGTATATTCTTAAATTCTATGGATACGAAGCTATAATCGGCACCGGTATCAAACAATACAGATGCAAAATGTTGGTTGATAGGGAACGTACCAGTGACTACGTTCGGATCTTGGCGAGCTTCCCTAGCTCCGATCTTGAAGACTCTGCCTTGAGCTTGGTTGTTCTTTGGGCAATCTCGCTTGAAATGCCCGATGTCTCCACATCCAAATCAACCTTGGCCTCTACCATATCCGTTTCCATTTCAATTTCCTCCCTGGTTGTTGGTCGTTCCATGGTTTTCGTTCCCAGCTTGATCACCACGATTCGCATTACCGCCATTTCCTCCTTGATTGCGGTTCCCAGCCTGATTTCCATTACCATTTCCAGCACGGTTTCCATTACCATTTCCACCAGATTCGCCGTTCCTTCGTCCAGCACCGTACCAGCATGCCTCCCTGGCATGTCCTACCTTGCCACAATTTTCACATTTCCCATACCTACATCACCTTGTGTGATGATGCTGACAAATATCACACTTGGACAGGGTGCCCATATAACCTTTCCCTTTACTCTCAGAACTTGCAACACCAGTCCTGACCTCGGCTGGTGGGTTAGCATCCCTTTTCTTGTTGGTACCACCACTGCTTCCTTGGGTATCTTTCTTAAAGTTGGAGAACTTCCTCTTGTTCTCTCCTGATGACTCGACGTGAGTCTCCTTCTTCTTTCCATCAGAGGTCGAGAACTTGTTTAGCCTAATCGCTTCTTCAGACAATGCCACACTCAAATCAATGGCCTCAGTGATTGTTGGGGGCTTCGATGTTGTTACCATGCTCATGATTTGGGGTGCCAATCCCCAAATGAAACGCTCGATTCGCTTGAACTCTGGTTCAACCATGTAGGGGACAACGTGAGATAAGTTGTGAAATCTCTGCACGTACTCAACAATCTTTGGTCCATCCATCTTAAGATTCCAGAACTCAGTTTCCAGCTTCTGAATCTCAGCTCTCGAGCAGTACTTCTTGCGCATTAGTTCCTTCATCTCATCCCAAGTCATAGTGTATGCTGCTTCCTCTTCCAGAGTCTGAACCTGAAGGTTCCACCATGATAGAGCTCCATCTAGGAAGAGTCCAGAAATGTAGGTGACCTGGTGCTCAGGTGCACATTTGCTCATCCGCAGCACAGAATCGGTTTTCTCCACCCATCTGACGAAAGCTACAACACCTCCAGTGCCGTCAAAGTTCAGAGGCTTACAGTCAAGGAACTGCTTGTAAGTACAACCTATACAAGCAACATCATTCACAGAAAGCATTAGCAAACGTACACGGAAAGTCTAAATGTAACGTAATGTGTCCTTAATGACTTAAACATTACCATGAGGTGGGTTATTTCCTGAGGTACCTCCGCTGTGCTCAGAGCGCAAGGCCTCCTGTTGTGCGATTGCTTGTGAAATCCGTTCTTGCAGTTCTGCCTCTGTTGTGGGCAACTGATTGTTTCTACGAAGAGGCATCTTCTATAAAGAAGATGGTATAGGTCAAGTCTTATGTATATAATAAGTAGTATACGTATATAGTAGCAGTTATCATAACAAGTAAGTAGGAAATCATGGCATAAACAAGCAAGTTAACAATGCATATAATGAGAACATTGTGATTGAGCTTTCATTAATCATCGACCACACATACAGTTACATGTTCTACAAATGTATCATATCAAAAAGGGAACACATGGTCACACTACCCTTGCCCAAAATGTCTATCAGTCTACCAAAAGTCACACAATCAAAAGTGGTCTCCAAAAAGGCTTCGTAAGCTAGGCTCAATAGCGGTGCTCTCATCAAAAGCAAGCTACCTACATAAGACCAAAAACCGGCTATGCTGATGGGGGTGGAGAAGGAGGTGGAGGAACAAAAAGCAAGTTGTGCACATGCGCAAGCTCCTCCTCAAGATCGTAAACGCATCGCAACAGATAACTGATCTGCTGCTCCACGGTGAGAAATCAAACATCAAAATCTGGATAAGGCAAAAGAGGAGCATGTGGAGACGCAAAAGGTGACGGACATGAACATGGTGGAGGACGTGGAATCATCTCAAGCTCCAAAACTCTACGACTCATGATCTCATACTGAAGCTGTAATGACAGAAATAACTCATCCCTTGTGTAGCCAGTAAAGTGTGAGGGATGGTAGGGATCAGAAGTCGGCATGGTATAGGGTGGGAACCATCTAAATGGCTCATCCAGTGATGAAGAAGTAAAATGGGTAGTAGGTGTGTACTGAGGTATGTGAGGAAAAGCTGCTGAGACACGAGGGTCGTGTCCAGGCTACTGGCTAGAAGGGCCTTCCCCTGGACGGGGTGCAGGTATGTCCTGCAAGTAAGTGATAGGTAAGTCAGTGCGGTGTACATCTGACTCAACCGGATGAAAAGAAGCAACGTCAGCAAGTGCAGGTGTATGTGGGGGAGTAACGGGCTCGATAACAGGAGGTACATCATCATCATCTATCCACCCATTGCTGGTGAAAGCGTAACGGGGGTCTACCTGACTGGCAAAAGCAGCAGGGTCAGCGGGTGCAGGAATCGGATCTGATATAAGTGGTGCAATGTCAGGTGTGCCAAAGGGAACAGGGTCAAAATCAGGCAAAGGCTCAGGAGCTGGCACCTGCTCAGGATCAACGGGTGCGTCAATAGGCTGATCGATAGGGATAAAATCAAGCTCAAGTGCAAGCTCAACGTCATGTGGAGGAATCGGGGCAGCTGACATGGCTGTATCGTCATCGGTATCAGTGGCGTATCGACGCAAACCAACTGCCTGCAAGGCGGAGGAAGTCACAGACGCAAAAGAGTCTGAGACAGAGTGTAAGCTAGAATCGGAAGAAATCTCGATAACAGGAATCTCAAGAAGTGGGGCAGCAGTATCATCTTCCTCCATCTCTCCGTCACCCTGGGCCTCATCAGGGGGGCCATCAAAAAGATCGACATCATCATCAAACAAGTCATCAAAAGGCAAATCCTCGAAAGGAAAGGCAGCAAGAGGCAAAGGGGCGAGGATCGGAGCCACGACATGCTCACCATCGGGATGTCCGAGGATGAGATGGCCCTGGACAGGAATAGGAACAAGAAAGGGATCCTCGTCGGGGATACCATCAACATGCGGTACATCATCTCCAAAGTCGGGCAGCGCAAAAGGCTGGAAATCGTCGTCGTCATCTGACATCATCTCCGGGTCACTCTCGGTATCGGAGGTAAAGATCTCTGGCTCAGGGATAATCTCATCGTCAGAGACAATAGCCATGGGGTCAACAGTGTCAGACAGTCCACTCTCAAACGAAGACATAGTGTCTGTAACAAAACAATCACAATATATGCACATATATTAACATTTATCATTTAGCATGTAGTCAAATCAGTGTAATCACGTTATCATGTATCCTTCCTATCTTTCCTAGTCTCCCAGACTAGACCACCTAGTCTCCCAGACTAAACCAACTAGTCCCTTAGACTAAACTAACCAGTCTCTCAGACTACCAACCAGTCTCCCAGACTGCCAACCAGTCTCCCAGACTGAACCACCCAGTCTCCTAGACTGAACCACCGAGTTTCCCAGACTGAACCACCCAGTCTCCCAGACTGAACCATATCCATAAATTTTGAAAATGTGTTTCGTGCCTTTTGTTTGTAAAAATATTTGTTTCCTGGATCTGGGCATTTCGGATATGCAATGAAAACATTTTTACAACATGTTTTCGTGAGAGCCCTAATGATTGTAGTCTAGACTCGAGAAGGAATCCTAGTTCGCTACAATCGAAGCTCTGATACCAAGCTGTCACACCCTGACTTTTGTGGAAGCGTGACTATGGTGTGACTTTCTTAATACCATTGCACTCAATTATAACAACAACTATATGATTAAACCATAGATGTTCATCCATAAATTTAGTTTAAAAACATGACAACATTGTCTTAAAACATAAAAATTCAAATACGAGTATAACCATGCAACTTGTTTAAAAGTTCACAAGACTCAACCATTGACATTAAATAAAACCAGGACTTGGAAGACGTGTCTCGTCCAGGAATAAGACACACTGTCCAAACCCTAAGACCATGGATGACATCTTTTATTCTTAACGCAGCTTGAAACATCCAACGCCCACCAGATCCACTACTAATTCCCTGAAATACATGTATTTTGAAAACATCAACAAAAGTTGAGCGAGTTCATGTGTGTGATTGTGAATAAACCTTTGAAATCATTGATAATATATTTGTGAAAATGAACAGATCAATTAATGTGTAGCTAATACATTAACATGCGTGAAAAAGTGTAGGAAGGCTCAATCCTTTGCGTATTTTGCACCGGGCCTCCCGGCTGGAACGACATAGTCACCACATGAGCCAACTCACGGACTCATGGGTGGGGCTCGCAACACCCAAATAGATCTATCACTCATGCCCCTCGGTCCTTCTAAAGGATTAATGGTCTCAAGCTAACGCCTACCCTTTCACATGATCTAGCAGTTCATTCCATTTATAAATCCTTTGAAATCATAATCATTTATAACATATACTTCACCCCAAAGTTCTAAAATGAAAACAGTTAAAAGAAATGGGGGACATGAACTCACAGTCTTGCGTCTTCAGTAATCGTAACTCTAGCTCCTTCGGTGAACACGACTACCTACAACGTAGTAATGTCTATTAGACGAACGGGCCGTGCCTTCACTTAGTATTAATGTTCTTGAGTTACGTTTCTTTTTGTCTTCGACATTATTCCAAGTTACATAATTATTTGTTAAAATAATTAATACTTTAACTTAAATTATATTTATAAATTTTGGAATAATTGTTAAACAATATTATTGTAATAATACTTCCCAAGTATTTTCACTTGTATTTCCTTCCCAAGGATGGGGGTATCTTATACATGTTTATTTTTATTGTATTTATTAAGTATTCTCTATACTTAATTCTGTATTCTCTTGTAAAGTCCAAAAATAATATATTTTCAGGTCCACCTTGAAAATATTTATATATATTTATAAACTCATTTTTCCCAAATTATTGTATCTCATGTTTGTGTAGTAAAATTTATATTTCTTAAAAATAATATATCTTCTAAAATTTCAAGAAAATATATATTTCATACTTGTCAAAATATGATGCATTCTTGTAATAATTGTAAAAATCATATTTGTACTTCTTTGGTGTCCAAAACATTATTTACCAAAATACTCTTTTGTGAATAAATCTTTCCGAAATATTTTGTAAGTCTCATTTCATAGTTCGGTTTTCCAATATTTTTGTGTAAGCTTGTATATTTATTAGTTGGAATTTTGGTAATATTTTGATAGTAATTTCTTGGTATTTTGTGAGTTATAATATTTCAAGTCCTAAAATAATATAACTAATACACAAAATATACAAATAATCACACAAATGGTGTCTTCTAAATATATATTTCCTAAATACATATTTAGTCACTTTTATTTATAAAAACCAACCTCCAATATTTGTATTTTTGTAACAAAAATTATGGCAAAGTTTATGTAGGAAATCCATAGTTTAAAATAGACTTGTAAATATTTGTTTAAAAATATTTTTCTAAGTGTTTATATTTTTAGAAAATTTTATCATAGTTTCCCCTAAAAATGGAGGTTTCCATGCTTTCAAGCATATCATTTTCTTTTGTAAAAATCTTCACAATCAATTTACAATCATCAACAAACAACCCTTACTTAGCAATCTTGCCTAAATCATGCATTTTCTACTACTTCATGAACTTGAATATTTGTAAAATTTTGTAGTAACTTACTAGTATTCTTAGTAAGTCTTAAAAACTTTATTTTTATAGAAGTTGGATGTTTACAACTTCAAAACATATTTTTTAAAAACATTTCTTTATGCAACCTTCTTGTTTCACAAGTGTTCTTTCACTTGTTTAACCATTAGAAACAAGATTTGTTTATGTAAGAACCAAGATTTAATGAAACTTATATTTTAAACTTGGTTTCTTTAGAAATCATTTATAAATATTTAGATCTACGTGTTTAACAACTTACTTTGTTCATTACTTTTCAAGAAAACAAAGTGTTCTTTCAAGTTCATGCTTTTAGTGTGGATGATCCATCCTCCTACACAATTTCTTTTCTTACATCTTGCTAGATTATGTTTTTAATCATGATCTAGCAAGATCTTATGATAATCAACATCATTTCTACAAAGAATCAAAGATCAACAGGCATAACAACTTATATTCATCAAGATATCTTCATCTAGCAAGCTTATGTTCATGTTTTCTTCATATGATTCTTTAGTGTTCTTTTAGTTTTTGATCATGATTCATCATTAACCACTTAAAATAGATGTAAATGGATAGATCAGGGTTCTTACCACTAGCACAAGGCTAGGGATGATTCAAGTGTAGAAATGAAGAGGATAAAAGAAAATAAGAGAGGTCCTTTAAGATCCACAAGCTCCAAGCTCCTTTGTATGACCTCTAGCTTCCTTGTATATGCTTAGAATGTATGAAGAAGGTTGGATGAAAGTGATGGTGGGTGTGGGTGATCTCGGCCGTGAGCAAGGGAGGAGAGGGAGAGAGTTAAGTGTGTGTTTGAGTGTGTGTGAGTTATGAGCTCTAGATCTTCAAGTCTTATTTATAACCATTTTAACCCAATAACCCTTCAATAATATGCTTATTATTAAGAAACAATATCTATTAAACAATTGATAGAAAATCAAGAGTGGGGGCCACTAGGGGCCGTCCACTAGGTGGGGGGGGGGTCTTAGCATAGGTTCTAACCATTTAGTTATAATCTAGTTACAAATCAAGTGTTAGTTACATGATTTAGTTAGTAGATATTTTTAGGAGGTGTTATGATGTTCGGGGACCATAACTAGCTTAGTAATGTTAAAACAGTGCTTCTAGTGTAAATTTGATGTTTAGGGTAGTGTCCGGTTGTTCGGTTAGATATTGGTTCGTTAAAGTGCTAAATTATATAGTTTAGTGTTCTTTATGTACCCTTTTGTGACACTTTTAATTCTTGACACTTAGGAAAGAATACAGGACCATTTTAAGCATATTTTTGCATGAAATTTGATTGTTAAATTGCTGATTTTTGCTTAATTTTGTTGAATTCAGCACTTTGGTTGAGTTTTAGGTACTTCCCGGCACTTAAACTATCACTTAGAAAGGCAGTTTTGGCATCCTTACTTTCCTACACACTATACTAGTGCAGTACTTAGTTTCTGGCCTATATTGGGTCTCAAAAACACTGTCTGTCTGGGTGTTGAGTTCTGTCAGCATATTCCTGATTTATCCGCTCACTGTGCTAACTGTACTTAATGCATTTTCTATGCCAACATGTTTGCATGCAGTAATGAAATGACATTATGCAATAAGTGATGCACAAGTAAATATAATGCAGTAATCAGAGAATAGTTAATTCCAAATTCACCACAGTCATTAAGCACTAATCATGATAAATTAATTGTACGGATACCTGGATTTTTGATAGTTGTCACACCTCGTACGGTTGGTTTAAAGTTTTAATAGTAGTTTATAGATAAGGGATTCAAGCGGTTTCTTACTTCTCCCGAGACGGACATTACCGCCCACTCGTAAAGTCTTACTAAGCTTGAACCAGGTTCTCTCAGGATTTATACACTGAACGAGACATAGAATTACCCAACCACCCTTCTAACCCCTTCCAAGTAGTTAACGCGCTGTATATAGACCGTAAAGACACGAATGTGTGAATCAATGACACATGAAGAATGGTTAAATAAATTCGCCTTCAATATAAAAAACTAGTTATTAAAGTCAGTAATACATACCCAAATAAAAAGGAGCCAAAGATTGGAAATCAAAAAGTAATACATAAAAGATTTGTCTTCACCAAGTGATGTAAGAGTTTAGCCAAGCATGACCTTTGTTTGACAAGAACTCTTATGATCGATCTTGGATCTCGAGACTAATACACACTCTAAATAATTGAAGATGGATGATGGTGGTGGGTGTTGGTGTTGTAGAGGTGGTGGAGTGGTGGCAAGTGTGAGAGAAGTGGTTTGCCAATGGATGGATTAGAATGGAACCAAGCACCCATATTTGTAGCTGAAGTTAGCCGTCCAACACGTCTCGTGCCCACCTGGCAGGACCCCGTAGCCATCTTTCTCTCTCTCTCTCTTACTCATTAACTGCAGTGTCAGGTCTTGTACTAACACGACCCTGTGTGTCAACGGCACAGGCCGTGGCCTTTGTACTTGCTGTACTATCTCAGATTCTGTGAATCTTAGAGTTGACCATGTCCCGTGTTGTCTTAGCACGGCCCCGTGTTGGTTGTCTGGTTTGTCCTTTGTTGTTGTCTTTTCTTCTGCAGAGAATCTTGCCTTGGGCACGGCCCATGCCTGGTGGGCATGGCCCGTGCCAGAGCTTCTGATCTTGCTATTTTGTTGGTTTGGATGTGGATGGGGGCTTGGCGAGTTGCGTCAATCCTCCTTCATTATATGTATGTTGGTTTTTGCTGTTATTTTGCTCCTTTTGTGCATTTAAGCTCTATTGACCCTGTAAACTAAAAAGAAATAAAGAAACAAACTTTTTCCAATATTAGTACTAAAAAAGGGTTGAATTTTCGCCGTATTTGATATAATTTATATGTTGTATTTTACACATAGTTGGTCACATGTTCAATATTTGTGGGTTTTTGTTAGCAATCTGGTATTTTGTGTTTACTTTATCAGTATTAAGCTCTTTTTTTGGATGAGATGTTGGACTCAACTCATGGATTTGTGATCTTGAACCTTTAGTTAATCCATATTTGATGATATGAATATATATGTGTCAACTAAAACATTAATGAAGCGCCCTCAGGTATGTTTTGTCTCTTAGGGTAAGGGGAGTGGTTACCTATTCCAAATAGATAAACTCCCAATTCACCCAATCACATAGCGCCATGTCAAGTCAGTTAATTAGTTTACCTAATGCTCAAAAACGTTGGCAGTGGTTTACCTAATGGGGCTTAGGTAAACTAATTAAAAAAAAAGAAAAATATGTGATTGGTTGAGAAGGAATGGACCCCACCACACTCCCATCTCTCTACCCCTTCCCTCCATCTCTCTACCCCTTCCCTCCCTCTCACCGACTCGGAGACCACTCACTGATTTCGCCCCCCATTTCGGTAAACTTTGCTCGGTAAAAAGGTTGGCGGTGGATGGGGGTTCGGTACCGAGTGGGTTTTCTAGATCCCTATATCAATCCGGATCACAGTGGTTGATTGTTTTAGTCCAAAACACCTATTGATTAAGTGTTTGAACTATGAAAAAGTTAAGAATAATCAAGAATGAAAATGAAGCTAAGGGATTGATGAATACAACAAGTGTTGTATTGAATCCAAACAAGTATATATATCAATAAAGCACCTTGGAAATCTGATTAGAGCACAATATCAAAGATTGAATGTAAACAACACTTCATTCACCAAAAGAGCCAAAAGCTTGGCTAGGGCTACAATGCTTGGGTATATATAGATCCTGACTTGCCAGCATAATTATAATTATAATTATAATTATGCTGGAATCTTAACTACACCAAGTCAGGTTTGCTAGTTTCAACTAATTACAAAATAAGCCCATAGACTTTAAAATAAACTACAAACTATAATTAAACTAATCCAGTACAAGTATGAACGATCTCAAAAGTTCCAACAATATCCCCCTAGATCGTTGCATACTTGTCTTCTCATTCTTCTGTAGTATCCACTGGATTGTCTGTAGCTTTCTTTTCGGATTCTGGGGGGACTTTTTCATGCCCTGCTGCTTTTGGTGTTGCCTGAATTTCAATTGTTGTGACGGGAGTTTCTTGGATAATAACAACTTACTTGTTGGTGGATCCTCCATAATGGCTTCATATGTAGATGAAGCCGGAGGTGATGATGTTGTTTGAGAAGTTGTGGTGGCTCTGTTGATGATGCGGAAGACTTCTCTTTCTTTTCATGCTTTTTCTTCTTTCTTTCTTCCTTCTTCTTTTCATGAGCTTCCTTTCTTTTCTCGATTTTTCCTACGAGGTCGAGCATCTCTCTTTTTATCTTCCAAGCTCGATCCACTGCTCGCTGAAATAACATGGCCTCTTCAAGAATAGCGTTTCCAGCTCAAACATTTATATGGCTTGCATTCAGCACTGTTAGGTCGGGGAGTCCAAACATAAATACATCCATTGGATCCAGGATTCGGATATCTTCATTTTCGGTTGATCGAATCACTACTTCACCAGTACGGCTATCATAAAACCACTTTTTCAACTTGTTCAAACATACTGGAACTTCGTCTGGAAGCTTGATTCTTGTGATAACTTTAGCAGGGTTAATTACCCACGTCACCTTTCCTTTTCCAGTAACATGATCTTTGGTTGTTTTGGACACTCTTCTTCTTGGACGCCGCGGCTTGTGATTTGGGAAACCTTTGTTGCATTCTTTGGCAATTAAACGCTCAAAATCCCCACCAACGCTTCTATCTCCTGGATTTAGTATATCCAGTCGGCCGAGCTCACGTAGATCCCATCTTGGAAGTGAAAAGAGATCAAACCCTGTTTGGAAGTACTGAATTACTCCACCTCTTCTTTTGACCACAAACATTCCCCTGAGATTGCTGTACATCCAACTGATAATTTTATCAATGGCTTCAGTCTTCTCAACAGCTACTACCTGATAGAAGTCATGGAGTTTTTCTCTTTCCTTTTTGAACCATTCGGGATGCTGTGGGGAGAAAGTCTTTCCATGTTCCTGCTCATACACGACTTCCTCTTATAATCCCCACTCGATAAATTTGGCAGGCATTTCATCCGTATCAAACTCTTCTTCATCGCTCTCATCTCCTTCAATTACTTTTTTCGTTGATTCTAGACGCCTTTTCTTAGCTTCGACTTCTTTGGCTTTTCTAGTTGTTTCTTCTTCTATGAAGGCATCAATGTCGAAAACTTCCTCGAAGGAGAACATAGGCTCTATCTCTATCTTGGCACATATACTTCTTATCATTTTATACAATTTCTCAATCCCTTGCTGTTGGAATCTTATGAACTTTGATTGTTTGGCCACATAAGCATTCATTTCCTTGTTCTTCTTCCGTTGATCCTTTAACTTTTCTCTCAAGATGTTTGTGTCATTCACTTGGTTCTTGAGGAGGCATATTTCTTTGGCTGAAGCTGGACCGGTTTCTTTGACAAGTTTATCATAAAGTTCTTGAAACGGGCGAACCCTTTGTGGAGGAACCGGTGGCTTTGAGATCCTTGTTGGCTTTACTAGATGAACTCTGGAAGATCCTTCATCTGTTGACTTCTTCTTTGGGGGTGTTTTCTTGCTTGCTGAGATTTCGTCAGGATCTATTAACAATGTATCAACAAAGTCATTCAGTGACTGTACTTCTTCCGGTACTTCAACTGGTCTTTCAGATTCTGACATTTCTTGTCTTTTGAGACTCTTTTCTCTCTTTTCTCTTTCTTGCATCGCGTGAATTTCTTGCATATCTTGGATATGTCGACGATGTTCCTCTGATTCAGCAGCTCTGAAGCTTGCACCCATAAGTCTTTCTGGGTTTTCAGAGGATTTCTTCTTCTTTGGAGGCTCATCGTCAGCTGTTTGCTTTCCTTTTCTTTTACCTTTCGATCGTTCTTCCTTTTCTGCAGCCTCTGCTTCAGCTTCTGCAATTCTTTGTTGCTTTGCTCGAAGTGCTTCTCTGTACTTTCTGTAAGCTTCTTTGACCAACGGTAGTCTCTCTGCTGCATACATCCAGTCATGTAACGTCACCCATTCATTTGTTTTAATCTCTGTGTACTGACGACTTGTGGGCACATGAAAGGTGTAGAGGTTTCCATCATTCGACGGATTTTCATATTGATCGTTGATCAACATCTGGATAAATCTGGGATACATTGCCCAAGTCGGCCCTCTTACATTCTCGAGCATATAATTGAAGATTAGACCAGAGAGGTTGAACTTTTGATTCAAGCACAAGTTCAACATTGTTGCCGACCACTCCAGATTCAGGCCATCAAAACCACCCTTATGATGAGCTTAGCTCATGGCAATTACGTGAACTATGAATCTCCAATCTCTTGTGAGCCCATTTCTTTTTATCTCTTTCTTTTGTCTGAAGTCTCCTGTGTATCCCATGCCATGAAAACCATCCAAAACATCATCCTTGCTCAAGCTTATCGGATCTTGTGCGTTATCTTTCAGCTTCAAAACCTTGCGAATCCTTTCTTCCGTTACGACTATCTTTTTGTTGCGGACGGTTGCAGATATCCCTCTGGCATTGTTGATAGTTTCGGGTTTTGCAGTTTGCCATAAGTCTTGAATATGGATTCGTTAAATGAGAACTTCTGTTTCAACCGCGTAGCCAATCCTGCTTGACTTTACCCATCTTGGCGCGTCCTGGAAATCCTGTGGTACTTGCTCGAGGTTGATACTTTGATTGTGCTTCAACGTCTTATCCCACTCAATATTCTTCACCATCCTGTTTTGGACGCGAGAAACAAGGCAACTTAGAAAATTTTTGAGACAAAAGTATAATATTTACAAGGAAATACTATAAATAATAAAAATATTTACAAAATATTTACATTTTATAAAACGAAAATGAAATTAGAAAATATTAAAAAAATTTAGATTAAAATTAAAAATTAAAATAGGTATTTACAAAAATTAAAAAAAAATAAAAATTAAGAGTTAAATTCGCTGACAGCCCAGAATGTTGTCTTCGCTGATAACTGTTATCAAGATCAAGCTATTTCGCCGGCGACAATATCGGATCAAGGATGATTTCGCCGGCAACCATTAAGATTACTAATCAGTTTTGTTGAGGACATCTTCACCGGTTACAGAAGCTGGTTTCGAATGATTTCGCCGGTCATGATCATGACAGTTCAGGTTAATTTCGCTAGTGAACATCGGCGAAGACAGAGTTTGGTCACGAACCCCTTCATCAGCAAAGACATTCGTCTAGGCCGAATTACCGGCGAAATAAAGTTACTTCGCCGGTTGCTCGAACTCGCGTTCGAGACTTTTGAGATTCTCTGATTCATGATAAATTCGCCAACTTCGCCGTATTCAACATAATTTCACTGGCACCATCTTTTTCATGAAAAACCCTTCTAAACCCCTAACTGATTTCACCCAACGATCAATACCGATAACAGACAAGGCTAAGCAAGAACGAGCATTTTAAGAACTTAGATATATCTGGTTAACTATTTACAATATACCCTAAATACTACAGATTCAAGAACATGAAGTTTGAATTTAAAGTGAAGAACCGAACACAAAATTCAAACATTGAACCGTTGATCGAAGACGTCAACTGATGAATGTTGAGGTTGTAATAGACGATTAACTTATGGATTACCTGAAGATCTTTGAACGAAATTGAATCTTGTGAAAGATTTGGGAGTTTGACCGATGATTAGAGTGAAAGATGAAGAAATGGTTTTGAAATATTTTAAACAAGGACGGTTAAGAGATATTTATAAGTGATTTTAGATAACCAGCGAAATAAACAATTTCGCTGGTATCTTAATTTCACTGCCACATATTGTTTTCAAAACAATTTCAAAAATAAGTTTAAGTTCGCTCGAAAATTTCAAACTTTCTCGAAAAACGTGCCCAGTTTTGTTTAAAGCATTATAAATTATGAAATATTCACAAACTAGAGAGAATTTGGGCCATTTTGACTCCGAACTTCATTTTTCAACTTTTGGGAGGTTCCACTTTTGCTGATATTCTTGATACTTTTGACGCTCGTCGACTTACCTGCAGAAGATCATCTTGTCAACACTTGTCAATCTCTTATTTATTTATTTATTTATTTATTATTATTATTATTATTATTATTATTATTATTATTATTATTATTATTATTAGCGAATCAAGGTACAAGAAAAAATGCCAGTATGTTTGTCCGCTTAAATCCATGCATCCTTCTTTCAACATGCCTTCAGAGAGCGCTTTTATCATGTTTTCAGTAATATTGACAAGACTTCTATGGCCCCCACACAAGCTATTGAGAATAGAATCATTACGCCCGTGAGTCCCGGTAATATTGACAAGACTTCATTCCAATATAAAGACCCGAAATCTCAGACTTTGGCAATCTATCAACGCAAGATTTAAGACCATTAAGCCATATGCCGCAACGTGTTACCCACAAGATGCGTTATGGCTGAGAAAAGCCAGAATCCTTGTGTAGATGTTATGTTTTGCTCCTTAATAGCAGTTTACTCGTCGGTGTTGCTGATTCTACCGACACGTCGTTGCTTGGTACCCCGATTTCTTTTTGTTTTCTGTTTTGCAAGAAATGACAAAGTGTTAGCAATTTTCTATCATTTCCTCTAACAGGAGTCAGACACAAGCATCTAATTTTGGATTTTATGGAATATCCCCCCTAAAATCTTTATTTTCGATAGTCCATTGCCCGAAAATGAAATTTTAAAATTCAGAAAATCTTTTTGGCGGGCAACGTTTTACGATACTTGTTTTACTTTTAACAAATGTTTTCTTAATATTGACGAATGATTTTGGACCACAAGATTCATTTCCATTCAAGGAAATTAACCATTTCCAACCAGGTTACCAGCTGGTTGAATCGGGCTTGTCAAAGGCTTTCGTGAAAATGTCGGCCCGCTGCTGTGTTGTATCCACTGGCACCACTTTAATGTACCCCTTTTCGGAGGCATCTCGAATTGCGTGAATTCGAATTTCTATGTGCTTTGTTCTGGAGTGATGGATGGGATTCTTCACAATTCCAAGATATGCCTCATTGTCGGTGAATATAGGAGTCTTCATGATGTTGATTCCATAATCCAACAACTGATTTTGTATCCAGAGAACTTGTGAACAGCAACTGTAAACCGCGGTGTACTCTGCTTGAGCGGTGGAGGTGGACACAATTGTCTGTTTCTTGCTTTGCCATGAGATCAGACGATTTCCCAAGAATTGACATCCTCCTGATACAGACCTGCGATCTACTTTACAACCTGCATGATCACTATCAGAATAATCAATAAGATCAAAATTACTATCTTTAGGATACCAAAGACCTAGTTTCGGAGTTCCTTTAAGATAGCGGAGATGCGCTTCACAGCAGTTTCATGTGATTCTTTGGGGTTTGTCTGAAAGCGAGCACAGAGACAAACTGCCCACATGATGTCAGGCCTTGAGGATCTAGAGTAAGCTCCGTCTGAGAGGCGAACGGGGTGCTAGCCACTTTGCAGTCGTTCATGTTGTACTTTGTGAGAATATCCCGAATGTACTTAGCCCGATGAATGAGAATGACGTCCTCCTTTTGCTTCACTTCTAGCCCTAAGAAGAACGTGAGTTCTCCCATCATGCTCATTTCGAACTTTTCCTTCATGACGGTCTCGAATTCTCTACACAGCTCCTCATTAGTTGACCCGAAAATGATATCGTCTACGTAAATTTGAACCAGCATTACATCTTCTCTGATTCGTTTGGTGAAAAGGGTCACGTCAATTGTTCCTCTGGTGTATCCACACTTCAACAGATAAGTTGACAAAGTCTCATACCATGCACGTGGAGCTTGGTGAAGACCATAGAGGGCTTTGTCCAACTTGTAGTAACGACCTGGAAAATGAGGATCTTCGAAACCCGGAGGCTGACATACGTAGACTTCTTCCTTTACCTTCCCGTAGAGAAAAGCACTCTTCACATCCATTTGAAAGACTTTGAAATTTCTGTATGATGCGTATGCCAGGAATATTCTAATTGCCTCCAGTCTTGCAACTGGAGCAAAAACTTCTTCGTCATCAATTCCTTCCTCCTGTCGAAAACTTTGCACCGCTAATCTGGCCTTGTTCTTGATTACTACTCCACGATCACCCATCTTGTTACGAAAGACCCATTTAGTGCCAATCGGAAACTTTCCTTCAGGTAAATCTACTAACTCCCAAACTTTGAGTTTGCGAAATTGAGACAGTTCTTCCTGCATGGCCTGAACCCAACTAGAGTCTTGAATGGCTTCTTCGATGTCACGTGGCACTGATTGCGAGAGAAAAGCTACATAGAGACCTTTGTTGATGCTTGATGACTGACCACGTGTACGTACTCCTTCTTCTACTGCACCTATGACATTTTCAAGAGGATGATTGCGATTTGTCTTGTATCCTGCATTTGTGTGAGATTCAATTTGCTGCGGAAGGTTGGTGAAATGTCCGTTAACGTAGATTACTGGAAGGTCATCTTCTTGAGTTGGTTCATCCACATTCGCCTGTGAAGAAGAAGCACCGTTTTCAGGGGTGTTCTCGGGCGAAGTCTCACCAGTTACTTCATCCACAGAGAGAAGTGGATCAGGAGAGAATGGAGAGAAACGGGTAGTGAACGGAGTTACACCAATATCTGAAGAATCAAACAGAGGTTCAATTTGAGCAGCTTCAACTGGTTCTGCTTCTGGAGTATCTTCTGGAATTTCAAAGGTGTTGAAGATTACTCCCACATCATAAAACCAATCGGGAGTACTTCCAGTGTTAATGTAGTTTCCTTCTTGAAAATCAACGTAATACGATTCAATCACCATCTTCGTTATTTTGTTGTAGACTCTGTAGGCTTTCTTTGTGGATAAATATCCCATGAAATAGCAGATATCACCCACCGCTTCGAACTTGATGAGATTTTCTTGAGTGTTTAGAAGAGTGCACGAACATCCAAATGGTCTGAAGAAGTCAATGAGCGGCTTCCTTTTGAAGAGAAGTTCATATGCCGTTTTTCCGTGTGGTTTTACAATGAGAACCCTGTTCAGAACGTAGCATGCTGTATTTACTGCTTCTGCCCAACAGATGATTGGAAGCTTTGAATCCACCAGCATGGTTCTCGCGGCCTCGATCAACGTTCTGTTCTTACGTTCAGCAACCCCATTTTGTTGAGGAGTTCTGGCTGCACTGTATTGAAGATGAACTCCTTTTTCTGCACAGAAGGATATGAAGGTTTGATTTTTGAATTCAGAACCATTATCGCTTTTGATCGACTTCACTTTTAATCTGGTCACGTTTTCAATCAAGGGAATGAATGACTTGAGAATATCAGCTGTCTCACTCTTTGCTTCAAGAAAATAAACCCATGAAAAACGAGAGAAATCATCTGTAATCACCAAACAGTAAGAACTTTTAGCAAGACTTTTAACACTTATTGGACCAAAAAGATCCATATGCATCAACTGAAGAGGCGCAGTAATCGTATTCACTGCTTTGGACTTGTGTGATTTCTTGTGTTGCTTTCCTTGGGCGCATGCTATATATTTTTTAGAAAAAGGAAATTCTTTTATCGGAAGTCCTCTTACTAAGTTTAACTTAGAGAGTTTATTCATATTTTTGAAATTTACATGCCCTAATCGCCTGTGCCAAAGCAGTGACTCCGATTCTGAAGCCTTTGAGATCAAACAGGTCAAGTTATCATTTGTCTTGCCATTTTTCATGTTGAGCACGTATGTGTTGTTTTGTCTTGGAGCAGTGAGCATGATCATTTCTGCAGGAACGACATATTCAGGCTTGAGAAACAAGCATTCCATGTCATTGAAAAGCATCGATATTCCTTTATCACAGACTTGTGATACACTCATGAGATTGTAGCACAATTCTGGAACATAGTTGACATTTTCCAACATGAGGGCTTCAGACACCACATCTCCTATTCCAATGATCTTCCCTCCCTTCTCGTCTCCAGCGAATGACACGAAATCACCATCAATAAAACGAAAGTTCTTCAGAAGTTCCTTCAAGCCTGTCATGTGTCTTGAACATCTGCTGTCGACATGCCAGATATATTCCATGAACATACGAAGCCATTTCTGGAGTTTATTCTGAAATACAAGAACATACACAAATTAGTTTCATTTGGGAACCCAGATTTGCTTCACTTTGAATCTATAGTGGTTTTGTCCCACGATATCCTCTTTTTGCTTCCAAAAATAAGTTGTTGAATTAACCAGATTTTTAACAGATTTCTTAAGATAATTAAGTTGATCTGTGAAATTCTTAACAAAATCATGTTCTGGTTTAGAAAAATTCTTGTTTTTACAATGTTTCGCTGTATGTCCTAAATGAGCACAGCGAAAACATCGTTTACGTCTGGGTCTTTCGGTGTTGGAAGATGATGTATGTGATGAGTGTCTTGAGCTTTCTGCTTTCTTAATTTTCTTGTCAACTCGACTTTCATCTTCTGAACATTCTTCATCATTGTCGGAATCTGATGAACTTTCTGATGTTTGATATTCACTTGAATTTTGCTCTTCACTTGCTTCGTAACTTGAATCACTGCAGCTTTGATTTTCACTTGAACTTTCTGAATTTTGATCGTCATTTGTTTTGTCACTTGAATCTTCGGAGCTCTCACCTTCTTTTGTTTGATATTCACTTGAAGTTTCTGATTTTTGCTCTTCATCAGGACTTGAAGTCTCTTTTTCCTTTTCTGAGGCAGCAACGCTTGAGTCTTCTTTGCTGTGATCTTCAGTGACTTTCTTTTCTGAATCTGTCACACCTGTTCGAGATGGAATAAATTCTGGAATTTCCTCGGTGAGGAATTTTCCAAAGCTATTCTTTTTCAGTTCTGGCACAAATATAGGAGATTCACACACATTTCTATCAACACAAAATGCAGAATTTAAATCATGACATTCAAACATAGCATGTTCACGATCACTGGTCTCAAATGTCGGCACATGGCCTTTACAGTCATCCGAAGATTTAAATTTAGGCACACGGCCATTACAGTCATCCATCCTAATTAAATTATTACATTCATCCCGAATATTGTTTTTCTTAGAACAGTTCCAGGCGAACCAGTTAACGGTGGAATAACTGTCGCCTGAATAACCTATTCCTATTTTTGAACCGCTGCAGTCTCCATCCTCATCGCACACATCTTCTCTACACACACTTGGATCTGCATCACTTTTAGAAATATTAGCAGGTGTTTCATTTTTGAAAGAATCGTTTTGTTCTACAGAGGACTTTTCATCAATGAAATCATTGTCGGGATGAGGAGTTGGCATAGGCACATAGTTTTTGCTATGTGGTGGAAAGAAAAGTTTTCTTTCATTTCCTTTCCTATCCTTATACCCGATCCCGTCTTTTACATACGTTGGTCGTTGGCAGTTTTTGATGTCAGTAAAGGCCTTCTGACTGACATTCCATTTGTCTATGATAATTTGCAATTTATTCTTTTCGTTCAAAGCCTTTTCCAATCTATCTGTGAGATCGTTAATGATAAAATCTTTTTTAAAAACAAATTCTTTTAGAGTTTGCATTTCAGCTAAAGTTGAGTTCAACTTTCTCTGATATGCGGCCTCGTTCTGTTTAAGTTCTTTGTTAAATTTTAAGGCTTTGTCTTTTTGCCTCTCAAACTCTAGATTGAGAAATTTGTAATGAGCCACGACATCAACGCATGCTGGTGTGAATAACTTAACTTTAAAGTCACGTGGAATACTATTTACCAAGTCTTTGTCAGCTTTTTCTTTGGAAGATTCAGTTTTCATGGCTGCTGCTGAGACTTTTCCTTTCTCTTTCTTATCCTTCACCCCAATCATAATCTTCAACAACTAGAGCTTTTGGTGTGCTGGGAGTGACATTGTTCTTGGTTTCTTCGATAGCAATTTGTTTTGTGACAGGAGCAGCTTCAGTGTCTCCCTCCTTCAACAAAGGACACTCTCGCTTGAAGTGACCCAGATTTTTGCAGTTGTAGCATCTCAGCTTGGATTTGTCAAAACCTGCTTTTCCAAGACTTAGACACTTTCCAGTCTTATCCTGAAACTTCTTCATCCTCAAAGTGATCATAGCCATCTACCACTTTAAATCCATCTCCTCCATGTCATCTGGATCAACCTGATACATGTCTTTAGCAGTAAGCATCTCCTTCTTGAGTTGTCCCGACATTAGAGCTTCATAGCTACTCAAAAACATGTTAAAAAGTGCTACATGTTCAGTTGACACTTTAACAGCTTGAGTGTCACCAACCACAGCAGCCTTATCACTAGATTGTGGAGCCTTTGACGCGCTTGCGGAAACATTAAAGTAGGATACCTCGGAGGCTTGTTTACTGGTGCCTCCTGAGGATAGAAATGCCACATTCTTCAGTCCAGTAGAAGTCTGAGCTGCCTTTGGAGAGTAACTTGTTGTATTCATTTCGCGTTTGTTGACGTCCATTTCAAAAGCTTTTAGAGTGTTGATTAAATCGGACAGAGTGACAGGATTTGGGTTGTTGAGGAAATCCCTTTTTATCATCATGTATTGAAGGCTCCATTCCTTTGGAAGCGAGTCCAGAAGCTTCTTTTTGGTGGAACGATTTGTGACTGGATTTCCTGCCTTCTTCATCTTGGTCATCATATTCAGAAAACGACTTTTATAATCAGAGAGGCTTTCTCCACGAATTCCACCAAACATGTCGTATTGCTTCTACACCATGTCTCTTTTGCTCTCAATTAGCTCTTCATTTCCCTCGTAGTGTTCGATCAAAGCGTGCTAGAGATCATTAGCAGTTCGGTATTCTTCAAACATGTTGCAGTCGTCAGTTGACAAAGCCATGGTTAAGGCAGCATGTGCACGACGGTCGCGTTGGATTAGAGCTTTATCTTCATCAGTGAAGGTTGTGGGGTCGTTGTTGTTGACTATCACATCTCCTTGAACCACCGTTGGAACGTGGGGTCCAGCAATGACAGAAAGCCATAGGTTGTATTCAGTGAAATCGAAGAATGACTTGATTCGATTCTTCCAAGTACCGAAATCTTCAGCTCTTGTCAACTTTGGTGGTCTTGTGGTGGTTCCGGTCTCAAGTTCAGCTTGAGCAATTGAACTTAGGTGATTCAATGACATCTTAACTTGTTTTTGACTTAGGAAAGCTGATCAGAGGTTAATTTCGCTGAAATATTGCAGTTGAACAATTTCGCCGGTGAAGTGCGTAATTTCGCCGGAAATCTGACAGCAAATAAAGAAACAGTAACAATTTCGCCGATGATCTTTGCTGGTCTACTGTCTTCGCCGGTACACGGAGATATCATGCACGAGCGAAGAAGCTAATTCCGCTGATACAATAAACACACACGTTAGTTTGGCTTATTTCGCCGTACACCATGATAAAAACGTTGTGGTTCTTTATCACAGTTCTCGAAGTCGCCTTCGATAATTTCGCTAAAGGGACACTTGGCACTATTTCGCCGGCAATCAACAACTTCGCTCGAGTTTTAGTTGGCGAAATTGATGATTATGCGATGTCTTCAAAAGTTGTTCGCTATATTCAAAAATTTCTTCGCTGTATTCAAAAGTTTCTTCACTATATTAAAAAATAAGTTCGCTGCCTTCAAAACTTCTTCGCTATATTCAAATTAATTTCGCTAGCTAGAGGGTTTAGCACGAACTAAAATGCTCTAATCACTCAAAAACGACTCAAAAACCATGTTTTGATGCATCAAAATGTCCAAAATGACTCCCTAATCACAGATTAACAACAACCTATCGATTAAACACAACAAATCAATCCATTTTAAGTCCAAAATTTTGAAAACCCTTGAAACTTTGAAAAACCTTCAAAACTTTGAAAAATCTTAACAAAACTCAACAACCAAGAGCACTAAGGCTCTGATACCAAATTGTAGATCCCTATGTCAATCCGGATCACAGTGGTTGATTGTTTTAGTCCAAAACACTTATTGATTAAGTGTTTGAACTATGAAAAAGTTAAGAATAATCAAGAATGAAGATGAAGCTAATGGATTGATGAATACAACAAGTGTTGTATTGAATCCAAACAAGTATATATATCAATAAAGCACCTTGGAAATCTGATTAGAGCACAATATCAAAGATTGAATGTAAACAACACTTCATTCACCAAAAGAGCCAAAAGCTTGGCTAGGGCTACAATGCTTGGGTATATATAGATCCTGACTTGCCAGCATAATTATAATTATGCTGGAATCTTAACTACACCAAGTCAGGTTTGCTAATTTCAACTAATTACAAAATAAACCCCTAGACTTTAAAATAAACTACAAACTATAATTAAACTAATCCAGTACAAGTATGAATGATCTCAAAAGTTCCAACAGGTTTACCACCCCACTCCGCTCACCCTTACCAGCATAGTGCACTACTATTATTGGACCCACATTGACAATTCATTTAGGATCTCAATTTATTATCTTTTAGCTTTAAATTTGTAAAGCCCCTTTTCTTTTTCATGAGTGGTAAAATAATCCTGATTATTTTGGTTTCTTTCTGTTTAGAAAACAATATATTTTGTCGATGATGGATTAAGTGTCGTGTAGAACCAAGTTTTTCTACACAAGTTTTACAACACTGATTTAGAATAAGCAATTTATTAATCGCCGTGTTTAAGTGACGGGTTAGGTTTTGCAAGTAACAAACTTCATGCATTAACATCAACATTTGTTTGAATATAAGTTGAGATACTTGTCACAACGCGCGAGCATCCCATAAGTATCTATATATAATAAAAATTTTAGATATCACCCCCTTTATATTTTATAAACACATAAAAAGTTAGTGTGATTTAAAAATAACCAAGACCCATTTATCTTTCTTAGGGGACTAATATGTTCTTAGAAAGTAGTGTTTTATGCAAAAAGTTTGACAAATATTATTGGACCCACATTGACAATTCATTTAGGATCTAAATTTATTATCTTTTAGCTTTAAATTTGTAAAGCCCGTTTTCTTTTTCATGAGTGGTAAAAAAATCCTGATTATTTTGGTTTCTTTCTATTTAGAAAACAATATATTTTTTCGATGATGGATTAAGTGGCGTGTAGGACCAGGATTTTCTACACAAGTTTTACAACACTGATTTAGAATAAGCAATTTATTAATCGTCGTGTATAATTGACGGGTTAGGTTTTGCAAGTAACAAACTTCATGCATTAACATCAACATTTGTTTCAAAATAAGTTGAGATACTTGTCACAACGCGCGAGCTTTCCCAAAAGTATCTATATATAATAAAAATTTTAGATATCACCAACTTTATATTTTATAAAAAAAAAATAAAAAGTTACTGTGATTTAAAAACAACCAAGATGTAACACCCTTGTTATTATTTTAAAGGATTTCGTATATATAATGAAAATAAACATTTAATTACGATAAAGGATCCTTAGAAAATACGAGTAATTTAAAACTTTTACAACTTAAAAGTTTACAACATAATATAAATAAGTTTGTCGTTTAAAATGACCACGAAACGCCGTGCGAAAGCTTGTATCTTGAACGTGTTCGGTTCTTTGTTGAACTTGATCGTCCTCCGGTACTAGGATTTTACCTGCAACTGATAAAACATGAGTTATGAGTTAGATTAGTCATACATAGCTTAAAACGTATTTAAATGGGTTCGCAATGCATAACAGATTAAACAAACGATTTTCACGCAATTGGCACCCCGTCGCGTCGCGCGACGGCGTAAGGCCCACCCTGTCGCGCGGCGCGACGCCTCCCTTTTTCCAGAATGTTGCAGCTAGTTGCTGCATTTGCCGAGCTTTGATTTTCGATTGGAATTCTAACTTTAAAGTTTCATAACTTTTGAGCAAGATGTCCGTTTTACACGATTCTTTTTCCTACTCGTCCGCAATTTAATTTTCCGTCATATGGAGTTATAACCCTACACCCGAGCTTATAAAATATAGGATTTCAAGCTCTCGGCATGAAATCGAATTACTAAGACTTTTGACCCGTTTGGGGGATTTAAGCTATCTAGTCTAAACTAACTCTTTTCTTTTCACACTTCATTATTCCACACCTAAAATATATGCTTATATTCCACCACGACTACTTTTGTGGTATTTTTAACATACCTAACTTATTAACCCAAATTTACCCTTCGGTTAGTCATTTTACACAACCGACCCATTTTAGGCATTTAATCCACGAATGTTTATGCCTATAACTTGTATTCATGTATAGTGATTTCCAAATCAAAATGCAAGTTCCTAAACCACCCATATGGGTCGTTTGCCCGATTTACCCATCGACCGCGTTTTGGTCAATTTTAGTCCCTCGTTTAACGACAAAGGACTTTCAATAGGTACTTGACCAAAATCGCTCATCTATTTACAATCTTATTTATGCGTACCTGGCTCGGGTTGACGTTTTAACCCGTTTTAATACCTTGTCTCAATAATTTGCTAATTCATAGCATCGCTAATACACAAGCCGTTTTATCCTGCGAGCATAAGACTCGACAAACACTTATTAGTCATTATATGTCAAATGGTATTAGCGTTACCATTTGACCCGTTTGGTCCAAACAACCAAACGTTTTGCGCTTATATGTAAATGGTATTTATTTACCATTTCGTTAAGTAATTCATTTCGGATTCTTCACCATTTAGTTATTTCTCTTAAATCCGTTTCTTACACGTTTGACTCAACATGGCGTATGCCGCTTGGTGTCGTTTTATATTTCGACTTTTATCCATTTATACGTGAATAAATCACCGTTTTCTCTTTTTAATTCGTTTGGGCTTACTTATAAAGTATCCATTCGAAAGCTTATTTTATTTATTTCATCAGATGACCAAATTACCATTTCGACCCTTTTTACCATTTAACATGGTTTTCGTCTTTTGATATGTTCCGACCCGTATCTTTTCGTGTCGGAACCATATTTCGAATATAACCTTGGTTGTATTTATAACTTATAAATAAATACATATCATACAAAAAGGGTGTAAGCTTTACTTACCTTTCGTCCGATTTCGCCCTTTATTCGCGTATTCAAGCCGTTTGACCTGCTTCTTTTCCCAAGCCGCCGCCTAGCTCGTCAAGCGTCAGACTATCATATAGTATTCACAAGGTAGTTAAGTTAGTCGTTCTAGATCATAACCTTTACGCCTTATGAACTTTTATACTACTTTTCTTACCGAACTCTATCATAGGTCGGTATAGCATATGAAATTGAGCAACTAATTTGACAAACTCATGTTGGCGTCCCGCCCTTTACTCGATAGCACTATTCTTAGGCCACCATTTTAACTAATAAGTAATCCGAGTTCATGCTATTTTTAATAGTATGTTATCTTAGGTCTTGATTATCAACGTCACATTATTCTTTCATTACGCAAAATCTATGGGTTTTCATCTATAAATGAAACCCGTTTCATCATGTTATTAGGCATTCCTACGGATACCTAATCAAATCAATTTCTTCTTACAGATGTGCGATTTCACTTAGGCATTTTAATTTTTTACACATTTACACATTTAGAACTAGTTTATAACTTGTCATTTAGCCAAGATTAACATCAATTAGGCAAGTTCATATCACTGAAAATAGGCTGTTTTTTTGGTGACCTGTTTAACCTGTTTACAAGTCTTCAAAAATTATGATTTTTTTATGTGACGTACCTCTCGGAGGGTTAGGCCTTGTGTTAAAATTTCAAGATCTAACTCTTTAACAAAAATTCGTAAAAATTCATTTACTAAGCTGCAATCAGATTCGTCACTTCTGACTACAGCTTACGAAAAAATTCATTTAAAATTCCTCGTTTATCCGATTGAGGAAATTCCAGTTGGAGATTTTTGGAATTACCTGAAGCTACCTACAGTAAAACGTTGAGATCATAAATCAATTCTTAAATTGAGTTATGAGATTCGTAATGGGCTGCAAATTCTGCCAGAAAACGCAGCCTAAATCTTCGATACCGAAAAATTCATAAAACATTCAATTTTCATTGAAAAAATGTAATTCTAGTGGGGTTTTAAAGATATTTCCTGGAATTACATTTTAGACTCAAGAAACACATGTTTTTGTCAAGTTTTGTCCATGTTACAGCCAATACAAATCAGTTGTAAATTCTGATCAGAAGCTGTTTGAATTCAGCTTTCAGTTAAAAGATGTTTATGACATTATAACACTATTTTTAGAAATCAAAACCCTAAAAACATCACATACACGAATTTAGCATCAACAAATCTGAATTTACTTCATGGAACTCAAATTACACTAGAATAACTATCAAAATTCTAGTGTTTAACATGTTTCTACAAAACCCACTTATCACCTTCAATGATGGTTATGATTTACAAGAATTTGGCATGATTTCAACACATAATTGTCTAGGGTTCACTCATAGACACAATATTGTTCCTTTTCCATCAATATAACACTCATGAATCAGCAATTTTCGAGTTCTCTATGTTCATCCAAAAATTCAAAATAGAGATTTCCTATAAAATTCACATACCTTATGACCCCCTTACAGTGGAGATCACCAATCTAAGCTCGGATTTCGTATTGGGACTGAATTGAGCCTTCAATTTGTGAGATTTATGAGAATTAGGGTTTGGTGAGGGTCTCTTTGTCGCCCCCTGCGATTTGTACGAACCAGACACACACTTAGGTGTATGTTTGGTGTGTTATATTTTTTTTATTATTTAAGTTTCACACTTTACAACTTTGGTCCCCCATCTATTATCAGGTTTTTATTATAAGTGATTTAACCCACTAGTATGTCACTACAAGACTTCTCTTCTAACTAGGTTATTATTATTCTTAGTTAACTTATTGGGTTCCGGGAGTTATAACCCGTCTTATTTAAGTCCCGCTAAGTCGACCAGTTATAAGTTTGTTTTTCTCAAAACTTTTATTCTCTTTTTATTTAATATTAGGTTTAATTATTTAAATCCTAATATTTACCGAATTAATTTACCAGTAACGGAATTTTACCCGTTCATAAATATTAACGCGGTTTGATTACCAAACCTGTTTTCGGGGTGTTACGAGTCTACCCCACTTAAAGAGGTTTCGTCCTCGAAACCTTATTTACATAGTTCATTGGTTTAATCAAACAAACCAAGTTTCATTTTCAAGGCACCCGTTTCTTTCGGTCGAAAGTTTTCATTTATATTGACGTGTACGTCTTTCATGTGTAAGGCCTCGTGGGCCGTTACTTTCAGCTTGTATCCGTTATCTTTATTGATTATTTACTTTGACGACTAGACTTCTTAGTCACCGGTTACCTTATACCCCATCACCCGGTTATACCATATTGCCATCTCCGGCGTTACGTGTGTTTACTTGTATCGAGGAATTTATGTTTGAGAATTTATTCCTATCCATTATTATTTGATGCGGGGAATTATAACTAGTTCCCACGCTTAACCCAAATGACTCGTAGTTTCTTTCACTTAACCTCGTAGGCTATTTACTTAGATTTTTACCTTTTTTTCTATTTGTGACCCCAAGGTCTTTTTGGTCCCGTACACCTTAGCATTACTCATAATCCCGTTGGTTATGATGATCCCGTAGATCATACTTTATTCGAGTTTTTATTCAAATGTACATATATATAGTGTCCAAGCACCCTTTTTTATGTTTAGAATTATTTACTTTTGCCTTTTTAGATTTCATTTGACCTTGACCGTAATCTAAGGCTTCATTTGTTTTCTTTCGAATTATCTTTCCAACTTTATGACTTCTAACGTCATTTACACGTCAGTTTGTCCTACGCTTACCATTATCCGGTTCTTACCTGTACTTCTTTACAACCCGTTACCCGGGTTCTTTATCTTAATGTTTTTAACATTCTTGTTTCGCTAGTTTGCGTTTTTCCTATCTACATTCCTTTACGACCTATCACATAGGTTCATTAATATTTCGCGCTTCTATTATTCGGTTTGCGCCTATTTGTACTACCAATTTCTTATACTTTATTTGTCTCGTTTGACTTATTCGTGTGAGGTTTTATCACTTATGTACATCAAACTTCGTTCTTTATTCGACCCATTTTAACTCTAAAATAGTTGAACATAGTTATCAAAATTTCTGTTTTCAAATTCTCACCGTCTTTTAGTCATGACTCATATTCCGAGTCTTTTGACTTTATTTTTTCCGTTCCCGTCTCTCTCGGTTTACGCAATTACCCACAATCCTACCTGGCTATCGGGTATCTTTACCGAAGTCATCGTCAAGTAACCATTCTTATATGGTTTTAGACATCATCTTAATTTATTTGATCGTCTTAGCGAAATCCATCGCTTTTATTTAGTCAAGTCTTTTATTCTTTTATTCTACCCCTTTGACTTGTCTGTGTGAATTTCATCACTTATGACAGTCAAACTTTATCCCTTATGCCTTAGCATTCGCATTAGTTGGTTTGTATTTTCATTTACTTTAATCTTTGTCCCTTCTTTCGGGCTCGTTATTTTAACGTAATACGCTCCCTTTCATCCGACTTGCGTTTACGTTTACTATCAAACATCTTACTTGTTTAACTCATTTGGGTACCATTTAAGTTAGTCCCATTCACCCTGTCCTTACTACATCGGACGTAAATGTGTCCGCTACAAGAAGTTCATGGTATCATATGCCACTACTTACTTGGCCAGAGTAAGCGATCAACACATGATACACATGACCTTTTTGTAGTTTTCACATCACACCCCATGTAAGTAACGCCCCTATTTATTTCATACCTTTGATTTCATTTTAGTAAAACTTTATTTAATTGCAAAACAACAATCATTAGTTTTACTAGTTTTACTTTTGTACATATAAAATGTTTTTCTTTTCTATTGCACTATTATATAATCACATTCGTTAATGTGCTCGCTACTTTTCTCAATAGCATTATATTGAGAGTTTTCCACTTGGATAATTACCCCCCGTCCAAGTTGTTTCCATATGAACTAATCCTATTATTTCTTTGTTATTCATCATCGTGAATAGCACATGTTTCTATTAAACTTCTCTTGATCCTGAATAGATATCCTATTTAGGTTTTATTAGATATATGCACCGTCTTTCCCTAAGTGTTTGTTGCATATTACTACTTATGCGATTAAATTTAAAAGCGTGCACCTAGTAATGCTTGCCCTTACAGGCTTCTCTTGCCGTTAACTTTGTTCGCGATCGTCACGCGATTTAGGTCCTTAATGAGTACGCTCTGCTCGTCATACCTCGGACCATTCCACCATCATATCCACAATTCGCTCAACTCTCGTCGTCTTCATATGCGAGTGTCCTTCAACTAAACATTTACAAAGGTTAGTAATTCCGACATTAATAAACGGCTGTATTGTAATACAAGGCTTTTTACTGTACGTGTCAATGCACGTGATTTCGTTAACTATATCTACCGTTTTCATTGGGGTAACGTGTATTACACAATAACCCTATGTGTTGTTCACAACACTTTAATCATACTAAACCATTAACATACTTGTACTTACCGGATTTGCGATCAAGCCTCGAACCAAACACACTTACTCTTTTAACCTTGAGCTCTGATTACCAACTTGTAACACCCTTGTTGTTATTTTAAAGGTTTTCGTATATATAACGAAAATAAACATGTAATTACGATTAAGGATCCTTAGAAAATACGAGTAATTTAAAACTTTTACAACTTAAAAGTTTACAACATAATATAAATAAGTTCGTCATTTAAAATGACTACGAAACGTCGTGCGGATGTTTGTATCTTGAAAGTGTTTGGTTCTTTGTTGAACTTGATCGTCCTCCGGTACTAGGATTTTACCTGCAACTCATAAAACATGAGTTAGATTAGTCATACATAGCTTAAAACGTATTTAAATGGGTTCGCAATGCATAACAGATTAAACAAATGATTTTCGCGCAACTGGCACCCCGTCGCGTCGCGCGACAGCCTAAGGCCCACCCTGTCGCGCGGCGCGACGCCTCCCTTTTTCCAGAATGTTGCAGCTAGTTGCTGCATTTGCCCTGCTCCGATTTTCGATCGGAATTCTAACTTTAAAGTTTCATAACTTTGAGCAAGATGTCCGTTTTACGCGATTCTTTTTCCTACTCGTCCGCAATTTAATTTTCCGTCATATGGAGTTATAACGCTACACCCGAGCTTATAAAATATAGGATTTCAAGCTCTCGGCATGAAATCGAATTACTAAGACTTTTGACCCGTTTAGGGGGTTTAAGCTATCTAGTCTAAACTAACTCTTTTCTTTTCACACTTCGTTATTCCACACCTAAAATATTTAGCTTATATTCCACCACGACTACTTTTGTGGTATTTTTAGCATACCTAACTTATTAAGCCAAATTTACCCTTCGATTAGTCATTTTACGCAACCGACCCATTTTAGGCATTTAATCCACGAATGTTTATGCCTATAACTTGTATTCATGTATAATGATTTCCAAATCAAAATGCAAGTTCCTAGACAACCCATATGGGTCGTTTGCCCGATTTACCCATCGACCGCGTTTTGGTCAATTTTAGTCCCTCGTTTAACGACAAAGGACTTTCAATAGGTACTTGACCAAAATCGCTCATCTATTTACAATCTTATTTATGCGTACCTGGCTCGGGTCGACGTTTTGACCCGTTTTAATACCTTGTCTCAATAATTTGCTAATTCATAGCATCGCTAATACACAAGCCGTTTTATCCTGCGAGCATAAGACTCAACAAACACTTATTAGTCATTATATGTCAAATTGTATTAGCGTTACCATTTGACCCGTTTGGTCCAAACGACCAAACGTTTTGCGCTTATATATAAATGGTATTTATTTACCATTTCGTTAAGTAATTCATTTCGGATTCTTCACCATTTAGTTATTTCTCTTAAATCCGTTTCTTACACGTTTGACTCAACATGGCGTATGCCGCTTGGTGTCGTTTTATATTTCGACTTTTATCCATTTATACGTGACTAAATCACCTTTTTCTCTTTTTAATTCGTTTAGGCTTACTTATAAAGTAGCCATTCGAAAGCCTATTTTATTTATTTCATCACATGACCAAATTACCATTTCGACCCTTTTTACCATTTAACATGGTTTTCGTCTTTTGATATGTTCCGACCCGTATCTTTTCGTGTCGGAACCATATTTCGAATATAACCTTGGTTGTATTTATAACTTATAAATAAATGCATATCCTACAAAAAGGGTGTAAGCTTTACTTACCTTTCGTCCGATTTCGCCCTTTCTTTGCGTATTCAAGTCGTTTGACCTGCTTCTTTTCCCAAGCCGCCGCCTAGCTCGTCAAGCGTTAGACTATCATATTATATTCACAAGGTAGTTAGGTTAGTCGTTCTAGATCATAACCTTTACGCCTTATGAACTTTTATACTACTTTTCTTACCGAACTCTATCATAGGTCGGTATACATATGAAATTGAGCAACTAATTTGACAAACTCATGTTGGCGTCCCGCCCTTTACTCGATAGCACTATTCTTAGGCCACCATTTTAACTAATAAGTAATCCGAGTTCATGCTATTTTTAATACTAAGTTATCTTAGCTCTTGATTACCAACATCACATTATTCTTTCGTTACGCAAAATCTACGGGTTTTCATCTATAAATGAAACCCGTTTCATCATGTTATTAGGCATTCCTACAGATACCTAATCAAATCAAATTCTTCTTACAGACGCGCGATTCCACTTAGGCATTTTAACAAACACCTAGTGGACATAATTTTTTACACATTTACAACTAGTTTATAACTTGTCATTTAGCCAAGATTAACATCAATTATGTCACACCCCCAAATTTCCACCTAGGGCGTGTCCCGGATGGAGGTGTAAGATTCAACAAAGAGCCACCAATCATATCAAACACAAGTTATAATAATATAATAAAATACCCAATTGAAACTAATGTAACGTCTGAAAAGTTAAATCAAAACCAAGTACTGAGCGGAAGCATAAAAGTATCAATGTGTAATGTATCAAAAGCAAATTAAGATAACGGTTTATTATGACCACAACCACTCCAGCAGCATCAGACAGCAAGCTCCCAAGTTCCTTCAGTAATCACCTACAAGCATGTAAACAAGTGTGTCAGACTACGCTGGTGAGTTCAAGGTTTATGTTCGTTTACCAAGTTGTGTTACCAGTCATGTGTGTAAAACAGTTTACAAAACGATATGTTGTTTGTTGTTAAGATGTTTGATGTTTCGATGTTTTGATGTTGTTATTACTCGAGTACCGAATGGCCATATGATATGAGATTGCCAACCCCAATGCCTCTATCAAAGCATTGGTCATGTTTTAAGGTAATTAGTTCACGCCCGTTCCCCTTGAACGTCGTGAGGGTGCCAAACCTAATAGCGCTATCAACTAATAACCCCCGTTGCCCTACAAGCAACGTGCCGGTAGATGTAGTGGTCTTACAGTGATAGAAAAACAGAGTACAATAACCAACATCCCGTTACCCATGCATTCCTCATCGGAACGTTACCCGTTAACCCTTCACTGGGATCCATGCTTGAGAAAAGAGCAATGAACTCACCTTAGATTTGCTCGGTTAGACAAGTTACTCGTTAAACAAGTTCAATACTCACGACCTAGATTGATGTTTGGTAGTGGTCAGCTTTACAGTTTGATTACACATAATTCACATCAATGGTTATCACATATAGCATGTATAACAGTTAAGCAACAATTCAACAAAAACAATGATTATGTACACAGTATCGAATAGCTCAATCAAGTTACATGGTTCGAATCAGTCAACCATTCCCAACCCGATTATCCAACCCTAACCGGATTTCCTTTTACACTATAGAACCGATCCGGATGGCCCAAGTCCATCCGGTTAGTATATTTTCAACCTATCCATACCACACATCCTACTATTTATCAAATTGTTTGTTATAAGGTAACCCATCTATTCAAACGTTCGGCCCAAATCAATACATTACACCCGATCAACCAATATAAAACAATAGATTAGTGAGCTACCCTATTGCATTAACCAACCCAGTAGGCTACAACTTAGCCCAACCGCAGCCCTTATAGCCGTATAGCCCAACCTGAATGTTGTTGGGCTTCCAGTTTACCCGGCCCACACACAAGATCCCCAAACAGCAACTTTTATCTCATTAGCCAAACCATGTTACATGAGTTTATTAGTTCAATCACATAATCAAGGGACTCACCCAATAACAAATACATATCACATAGTTTAACGGGTTAACCTAATATTACCATTAATTCCCTGATCATACATCGAATCACATGCATCCTATCCTGTAGTCCTTGTCATTTATTAGCCCATATCAACATCAGTCTACATGTAACGCATATCATTCATTCTTAAATAATTCTTCCTATTCTAGTCAACAAGAATTTCATTCATATAGCACATTAATAAATTTTGCAGGACATTAACCCCAAAAAAAACAATCAAATAATAATATGCATGGTATGGATCCACTAACCAATAGTTTTGATAATAAGATGATATCGCCCAAGGGGGTATATCCACTGTTCGTCGATCAATCAAGAAGGAGAGAGAGAGAGCAATGCCTTAGGGTTTTTGGAGTCGATATGAATTGTTCTAAGTTTAATTGCGTACTCATATATTTAATAAGATTAGGACGCAGGTTATCCAAATCAGAATACAATTCCTATCGATTAATTACCCAACTCAAAGTGGGCCGATTGTGTTCACTGTGGATTGGGCTGATTATGTTTAAGCTTAATTCATGTGTAATATCTCATGTTTAGGGTCTAATTTTAATTAAACATAATAATGGCTAGTACTAGGCCCATTCGTGTGTAGCCCATTCGTGTGTAGCTAGTACTTGGCCCAAACACATAACCAATCATTTAAGCGCAACGTTCACTGCAACGTGCGGTAACACATTGCCTAAAAGGAAAATGCAAGATTAAAAGTTACGAGGTTAGACGACACTAACCTTAAAAGTTCGGGTTGTCACATCATCCCCAACTTGAAGGAAATTTCGTCCCGAAATTGGCAAGCGTCAAGTGTGAGAGAAATGAAGTGAGAAATCAGAGTTGTTGCGGGTTTTGCTCAGCTGTGACATCATCCCCAACTTGAAAGAAATTTCGTCCCGAAATGTAGCAAATAGTCGCTGAGGAAGCCAGTTTGTTAAGCGTTTTCGCGAGGTGTCACAACATCTCCTACTTGAAAGAATTTTCATCCCGAAAATTGGTCTAAAACAACGGTTGGAAGTAAGTTCCGACGAACTCGATCTATAGATACCTTACAACGCCTGGGGGCTAATCTTGTGATCATGGTATGGTTGCTAGCGTTTTGTTATATCAGTTGCCGATCAAAGAAATAGGGAATTAATGAGGTTCGTACAAAGAATCGAGCGAAACAGGGTCCATTAAATATCCGAAGGATTTGACCAGCAAATTTGTTGTCTAGAATAATTTCCAGAAGTGGTGCATGGCGGCAGGACACAACAGGGAGGTTCGTTACATTGCGGTTGCACGAGTGTATCATTTGTCCAAAACAGAGATTGGTGGGTAAAGGTTAGTGTTGCAAAACGACATATGCGTGTAACTGTGACTGCTTCACTTCTAGCAGCGATGACAAGTGAAAGTGATAAGGTTCGTCTACAGGGATGCGTGGGTATAGTTCTCCTAATCCCGTGTTCGTTCGGAAGTTCCATCTAGCGATCATCGGTACCCTCGGATAGAAGCGATGCTCCGCGTGTTGTAGGGTTGGGTTTCAAAAGCTGCAAGGACGATGACAATGCCAACAACGGCACCACCACGATGATCTTAAACTGATAAGGATTCCCCACTGGGGAGAGGGAACGCACGATTTTCTTTTTGCAGAGAATTCTCTGCTTGATACATAGATAACCAGGATCATGTCAAAACTTACAAGAGTATTGGGAAGTAGGTCAATGTCGAACACTTGACCCACGAGATCAAGTTTACAACCAAAAAGAACATGAGAAGCTTCTATTGATTTACTATCAGTCAGTTCTACTACATGCTTATTTACAAGGAGGGTGGAAGTCAGTCCTAACTAACGACTGAATTCCTAAGGCACAAAACTCCAATTGAAACAAGAGTCGAATAAAACTGAAGTAGAAAAGGTTATTCAAAGAAGACGTACCGGCTTCTACATTGCCATCATTGCGAGTCTTCCCCAGCGCCAATAGTAAATACCCTTCCACGTGCTCCGTTCCCACCATTGTTCCCATTGTTGCCGCTTCCAGTATTGTTGTTGTTGCCAGCATTCTGATTGAGCTGAGGGCAATCCCTCTTAAAATGACCCTCATCACCACACTGAAAGCACCCTTTTTGATTTCCCTGGTTTTGTTGCCCTTGTTGTCTCTGATTCGACTGAGTCTGCTGCTGCTGCTTTGGCTGAGGAGCCCTACAATCCTTGGCCTCATGGCCTATCTTGTCGCACCTGCGACAAACCCGATCACACTGCCCATAATGATGAAACCCACATTTGCTACACTGAGGCTTCTTTCCGGCATAAGACCTCTGATTTTGATTCGCTGAGGATGATTGGCTAAAGCTGCGAGTACTGCCAGTGTCTGTCTTCTTCTGGGGCTGAACCGAGTTGGACGCTTTGTCCATATCACCCCACTTGCGTTTACTATCAGTGACAGGAGTAGTGGCGGTGGTGGCGGCAGTAGTAGCTTTAGAAATACGTGGTGGCAGTGAGTCGCTTTCCACCTCCTGATCAATAATCTTGTGAGTCAACCGGACAATCTGGGTTAGGTTATTGAGGTTTGCGGCAGTAACCAGCCCCTTCACTCGTGGAGGTAACCCCTTGATGAATAACTCGATCCTTCGTGACATAGGTCGAGACAAATTTGGACACAAATCAGCCAGCTCATACGATCGCTTCACATATGCTTCAACCTCAGACCCCACCAGTTTCAGATCGTAATACTCGTTCTCTAGCTTCTGTATCTCGTCACGAGGACAGTATTCCTCCCTCATTAATTCCTTGAAGTCGTCCGAAGTAGTGGCGTTTGCTGCATCGATACCCAGCAGCTAAACCTGGGCATTCCACCAGGTTAAGGCACCATCCTTAAGCGTGCCCGTCGCATACTTCACGCGGTCCCCCACGGGACAGTTGCACATAGCGAACACTGACTCAGCTTTCTCGAACCACCTCAGTAGTCCCACAGCCCCTTCCGTCCCGCTGAAGGTCTGTGGCTTGCAATCCATAAACATTTTGAACGTACAGGCAGGCTGGTTGTTTGGGTGCGCTGAACGAAAGAAGATACGACACAAGAGTAAGAGTTGGGTTCACGATATAGGTTAAAAAGTATTTGGTACAGTTCATACCGGCTTGGTAGGCTGCCAGAGCCTCAGCCACACGTGTGTTTATCAGATTTGTTAACTCAGCCTGAGTCATGTTGATGCTACCACGACCGTGTCCTCGTCCACTCATGGTTCTATAATAGGAGAAGGGAACGAATTCAGGAGTCGAAAACGAGGAAAGTATTCAGATTTATCACATTAGAGACGATTAACTACCATGTTCGTACACAAACAGGGAAGAACCCCTCTTACACTCGTTAAGCCTCATTGGGATTTGCATGCACCACGCGTTATTATTATGTGTGCACCCATGATAATAAGGCGGTTTGCATGCTCCTCTCGATGTTTCTTAACTTATGTTTGAAGTTTCTCCCACTCCAATCAACACAAAATGAGCACTACCAACAAGATCAAAATTTACTAGATACATGTGTTATGTTGCACTAACAATGTGCCATGATGCCTACCATATCGTATCGTGCATGCTATATATATAGTTACGTTTTCTAGGCATATAAAGCATAAGCTAAGGAGGAACGAACCTTGCAGTCTGAAGCTGAGTGTCATGGTCATCGTTTGGATCAATTCGGTTATAGTCTGGTTTTATGAAAACATTTTTAAAACCGAGTTCTCTATAACCAGTGGCTCTGATACCAAACTGTCACACCCCCAAATTTCCACCTAGGGCGTGTCCCGGATGGAGGTGTAACGATTCAACAAAGAGCCACCAATCATATCAAACACAAGTTATAATAATATAATAAAATACCCAATTGAAACTAATGTAACGTCTGAAAAGTTAAATCAAAACCAAGTACTGAGCGGAAGCATAAAAGTATCAATGTGTAATGTATCAAAAGCAAATTAAGATAACGGTTTATTATGACCACAACCACTCCAGCAGCATCAGACAGCAAGCTCCCAAGTTCCTTCAGTAATCACCTACAAGCATGTAAACAAGTGTGTCAGACTACGCTGGTGAGTTCAAGGTTTATGTTCGTTTACCAAGTTGTGTTACCAGTCATGTGTGTAAAACAGTTTACAAAACGATATGTTGTTTGTTGTTAAGATGTTTGATGTTTCGATGTTTTGATGTTGTTATTACTCGAGTACCGAATGGCCATATGATATGAGATTGCCAACCCCAATGCCTCTATCAAAGCATTGGTCATGTTTTAAGGTAATTAGTTCACGCCCGTTCCCCTTGAACGTCGTGAGGGTGCCAAACCTAATAGCGCTATCAACTAATAACCCCCGTTGCCCTACAAGCAACGTGCCGGTAGATGTAGTGGTCTTACAGTGATAGAAAAACAGAGTACAATAACCAACATCCCGTTACCCATGCATTCCTCATCGGAACGTTACCCGTTAACCCTTCACTGGGATCCATGCTTGAGAAAAGAGCAATGAACTCACCTTAGATTTGCTCGGTTAGACAAGTTACTCGTTAAACAAGTTCAATACTCACGACCTAGATTGATGTTTGGTAGTGGTCAGCTTTACAGTTTGATTACACATAATTCACATCAATGGTTATCACATATAGCATGTATAACAGTTAAGCAACAATTCAACAAAAACAATGATTATGTACACAGTATCGAATAGCTCAATCAAGTTACATGGTTCGAATCAGTCAACCATTCCCAACCCGATTATCCAACCCTAACCGGATTTCCTTTTACACTATAGAACCGATCCGGATGGCCCAAGTCCATCCGGTTAGTATATTTTCAACCTATCCATACCACACATCCTACTATTTATCAAATTGTTTGTTATAAGGTAACCCATCTATTCAAACGTTCGGCCCAAATCAATACATTACACCCGATCAACCAATATAAAACAATAGATTAGTGAGCTACCCTATTGCATTAACCAACCCAGTAGGCTACAACTTAGCCCAACCGCAGCCCTTATAGCCGTATAGCCCAACCTGAATGTTGTTGGGCTTCCAGTTTACCCGGCCCACACACAAGATCCCCACACAGCAACTTTTATCTCATTAGCCAAACCATGTTACATGAGTTTATTAGTTCAATCACATAATCAAGGGACTCACCCAATAACAAATACATATCACATAGTTTAACGGGTTAACCTAATATTACCATTAATTCCCTGATCATACATCGAATCACATGCATCCTATCCTGTAGTCCTTGTCATTTATTAGCCCATATCAACATCAGTCTACATGTAACGCATATCATTCATTCTTAAATAATTCTTCCTATTCTAGTCAACAAGAATTTCATTCATATAGCACATTAATAAATTTTGCAGGACATTAACCCCAAAAAAAACAATCAAATAATAATATGCATGGTATGGATCCACTAACCAATAGTTTTGATAATAAGATGATATCGCCCAAGGGGGTATATCCACTGTTCGTCGATCAATCAAGAAGGAGAGAGAGAGAGCAATGCCTTAGGGTTTTTTGGAGTCGATATGAATTGTTCTAAGTTTAATTGCGTACTCATATATTTAATAAGATTAGGACGCAGGTTATCCAAATCAGAATACAATTCCTATCGATTAATTACCCAACTCAAAGTGGGCCGATTGTGTTCACTGTGGATTGGGCTGATTATGTTTAAGCTTAATTCATGTGTAATATCTCATGTTTAGGGTCCAATTTTAATTAAACATAATAATGGCTAGTACTAGGCCCATTCGTGTGTAGCCCATTCGTGTGTAGCTAGTACTTGGCCCAAACACATAACCAATCATTTAAGCGCAACGTTCACTGCAACGTGCGGTAACACATTGCCTAAAAGGAAAATGCAAGATTAAAAGTTACGAGGTTAGACGACACTAACCTTAAAAGTTCGGGTTGTCACAAATTAGGCAAGTTCATATCACTGAAAATAAGCTGTTTTTGGTGATCTGTTTAACCTGTTTACAAGTCTTCAAAAATTATGATTTTTTTATGTGACGTACCTCTCGGAGGGTTAGGCCTTGTGTTAAAATTTCAATATCTAACTCTTTACCAAAAATTCGTAAAAATTCATTTACAAAGCTGCAATCAGATTCGTCACTTCTGACTGCAACTTATGAAAAAATTCATTTAAAATTCCTCGTTTATCCGATTGACAAAATTCCAGTTGGAGATTATTAGAATTACCTGAAGCTACCTACAGTAAAAAGTTGAGATCATAAATCAATTCTTAAATTGAGTTATGAGATTCGTAATGGGCTGCAAATTCTGCCAGAAAACGCAGCCTGAACCTTCGATACCGAAAAATTCATAAAACATTCAATTTTCGTTGAAAAAAATGCAATTCCAGTGGGGTTTTAAAGATATTTCCTGGAATTACAAAGAAACACATGTTTATGTCACGTTTTGTCCATGTTACAGCCAAAACAAGTCGGCTGTAAATTCTCATCAGAAGCTGTTTGAATTCAGCTTTCAGTTAAAACATGTTTATGACATTTAAACACTATTTTTAGAAATCAAAACTCTAAAAACATCACATACACGAATTTAGCATCAACAAATCTAAATTTACTTCATGGAACTCAAATTACACTAGAATAACTATCAAAATCCTAGTGTTTAACATGTTTCTACAAAACCCACTAATCACCTTCAATGGTGATTATGATTTACAAGAATTAGGCATGATTTCAACACATAATTGTCTAGGGTTCACTCCTAGACACAATATTGTTCCTATTCCATCAATATAACACTCATGCATCAGCAATTTTCGAGTTCTCTATGTTCATCCAGAAATTCAAAATAGAGATTTCCTATAAAATTCACATACCTTATGACCCCCTTACAGTGGAGATCGCCAATCTAAGCTCAGATTTCGTATTGGGACTGAATTGAGCCTTCAATTTGTGAGATTTATGAGAATTAGGGTTTGGTGAGGGTTTCTTGGTCGCCCCTGCGATTTGTACGAACCAGACACACACTTAGGTGTGTGTTTGGTGTGTTATATATATATATATATATATATATATATATATATATATATATATATATATATATATATATATATATTTTATTATTTAAGTTTCACACTTTACAACTTTTGTCCCCCATCTATTATCAGGTTTTTATTTTAAGTGTTTTAACCCACTAGTATGTCACTACAAGACATCTCTTCCAACTAGGTTATTATTATTCCTAGTTAACTTATTGGGTTCCGGGAGTTATAACCCGTCTTATTTAAATCTCGCTAAGTCGGCCTGTCATAAGCTTTATTTTTCTCAAAACTTTTATTCTCTTTTTATTTAATATTAGGTTTAATTATTTAAATCCTAATATTTACCTGGTTAATTTTACCACTAACGGTATTTTACCCATTCATAAATATTAACGCGGTTTGATTACCAAACCTGTTTTCGGGGTGTTACACAAGACCCATTTACCTTTCTTAGGGGACTAATATTTTCTTAGAAAGTAGTGTTTTATGCATATTATTAACGAAATTGTTAGCATCTTATTTTAATATCAACTAGTATACGAAATCCGCGTTTTGTTATAGAGATGTTAAAATTTCTAAGGATAAATTTTGACAATGTATACATTAGTATTCACCTTGCATAAAAAAAATTCACATTGAGATAAAAAAATAAGCATGCATAAATGAAAATTTCTGAATTTTGATTATAAAACATCATATGTTTATAAAAGGAAAACAAAACTATAAAAATTAAAACATAAAGTAGTTTTGATGACTTATACATTTGTACTTCCTTTACTTGTAAATTATCACAAAACTTTGTTTTGAATAAAAGTGGCACATGAATGCAAACACATCTCAAGGGTACAATTAGGATTTCATAAAACATAATATTTTAAATTTTATAACAGAAAAAAACAAAACAAAAAAATGTGAGTTGACCACATATAATAAACCTGGTCGGTTAAAAAATGAAAAAAAAAAACCGAAGGGAAAAGTTTAAGATGTAAAAAAGAAAGTTTAACTACATCTACAGGTGACATGTTGTAACTTGATTTCTATATGTTATTGTATACGATTGATTATAAGTTGAACCATTGTCAAGTGTGCAAAGAACCCATGATTATTGTTACAAGATAAGTGCAAGGCATGGTCCCTAATTTGGTATTGACTTACATATCTATTGCTCTTATACTTTAAAGAATTTAGGGAAATTGACCTATAATAATCTTTGGTAGATGTCATTGGCAATTGGCAGTCCCACTTTTGAATATTCCCCTTGCCAGTCCAACATTTCACCTGTTTTTCCTCCATCGGTCTCTCGCTAAAAAAACTTAACAAAGTAAAGTTTTTTTCTGAATTACAAACAGATGTTTTAGGCTTTTGATGAGAACGGGGATACGAGTCCACTGATGTAAAACTTACCTCGAAACGGTGCTCCAAACGACGAAAACGGTGCTTCAATTCGGGTGTTTAAACTTTCGATAAACAAAAATTAAGTCATTTGACCGTTTCGAGGTAAGTTTTACATCAGTAGACTCGTGTTATCATTTTGATCAAAAGCTCTAAAACATTTGTTTGTAATTCGGAAACAAAAAACTTTACTTCGTTTGGCAATGGAAGTATTCAAAAGTAGGACGGCCAATTGTCAATGACGTCTACTAAAGATTATTAAAGGGCAATTTCCCAAGAATTTATATGCCAAAAATTAACAAGAGATTCCCAAGTTAATGTAATTTAAAACCGCGGTGGTCTAAATGAAAAATTTACGGGTTTATCAGAAAAGAATTTAGCCTAAATTCTTAAAACCAAGAATTTTTTTACCATACATTCAAGGATATTTTGCAATTAGGGATATCCCCAATACCACAGAGCCCTTAATAAATCCACTCATAATTTAAAAAAGAAAAAGACAAGATGAGACTCTAGAATAAATAGTTAGTGTAATTTAAAAACAACATAAGACTTGGAGTTAAAATGTTAATTTAATTTAAAACCTGATACTCCAAAGTACTATTTAATTTTTAAGAAAAAAGTTGTTTGAAATAAAGTACTATTTAACTTTTAAGAAAAAAGTTGTTTGAAATAAAAAAGTTAAAGTCACGTGGAATACTATATATGGAATATTAAGAAAAAAGTTGTTTGAAATAAAAAGTTAAAGTCTGTGGAATACTATATATGGAAGAAATTGATGTGGGGTAAAATACACATGTTTGTTCCATGTAGATTGTATAGTTTTTGTATAAGTTTTATTTGTTTTTATTTAGTTTTAATATTATATTATTTTATTTTGTGTTGGGCAAGGTCCTGGTGCAAATGTAGCGAAAATGAGTAATAAAGAACTATCCAGCTAGTTGGGCAGAGTGGGGCGCCAGTGACCGGAGTAAAAGTGCCGCTATTTTATGTGAGTAGGCCAAGGCCACTATCTCTATTTTATAAGTTAGAGGGCTGCCACAAAAATAGTTATATAATTGGATCGAGTTAAGGGGCTAGCCCACATCAATATATAGTTTTAATTTGAGTCTATCTAATATATTGGTGTTGTGCCGCATGAAACTTGGGTGCATATTATTTGTTTTGGGTGTGGAAAGTTATACATAAGAAAAATGAGCCGCCAGACATCGTGATTTTTTGAAGTTGGGTTGTTAAACAATATGTGATGCATGAAAATGGTTGGGAAATAATTCGTCACGTAGGAACATAAATGGAAGGCTATACCACCCCTTTGTCTGATCCACCATGGTTTGCATGGATTATGGTCCTTCTTTATATTTTCTAAGAAATTCTTTCCTTTTTTCTTTAGAGAAAGATAAATTAAAATAAATAAGGGGATAGTGGTTTGGGTCATGACCACACCCTTAAGGTAATGGTTTTGGATGGTGGATTAGAGGTGGGTGACATGCCGCTCACGTGGAGGATCATGGTGGTTATGAGGGTCATGACCACACCCTATAGCCTAAGGAGAGTAATATGTTCTTAAAATGTACTGTATTATGCAGATTATAAAAGTAACAATTAGCATCTTATTTTAATATCCACTAGTATAGTATACGAAATCTGTGTGTTGTCATAGAGATGTTAAAATTTCTAAGAATCAATTTTGACAACATGTACATTAGTACTCACTTTGCGTAAAAATGTATTTTGAGATAAGAATAAGCGTTTAGAAATGAAAATTTATGAATTTAAATTATAAAATGTCATATTTCAAAGACTGTAAAAGGAAACAAAACTATAAAAAAGGAAAACTTAAAGTAGTTTTGACGACTTATACATTCGTACTTCGATTACTTGTATATTATCACAAAACTTTATTTTCAATGAAAGTTAAACATGAATGCAAACACGTGATAAGGGTACACCTAGTATTTTATAAAACATCATATTTATATTTTATAACGGAAAAAATAAACAAAACAGAAAAATGTGAGTTGACCACGTATCATAACCTAGCTGGTTATAAATGAAAAAAAAAATCAATGTGAAAAGTTGAGTGTTTAAAAGAAAGGTTTAACTAAATCTATAGGTGGCATATTGTAACTTGATTTCTATACGTTATTGTATATCTAATATTAATAAAAGAGTAACCTTAATGTCAAATGGCATTTTCTTATAACAATGGATTTCACCAAAATGCCATGTAGCAATTTATCATGCTATCTCAACCATATAATAAATAATAAGTAAATTAATATAAAGATTATTAAATGATTGAATTTAACATATATTAGAAATAATCTTATATTCATGATTATATCTCTTCAATATTTTAATTCTTAATAAGTAATATTAGTTATCTACTTACCTATACTTTAGTATAGTAGCTTTACTTTACTAAATAAAAACATACTTATCAAAAGAAGATGGGATAACCAAAAATTTATATACCCATCACTATTTGACGTAACCAAAAATTTAAATCTCATCATGTTTATAACTTGTTATTATCGTTTTCATAAATGTTAAACATGTGTATAAACAATATATATATATATATATATATAGGCTAATTATAATGAGAAAACGCACTCCAATTGAAAAAACCCAGAAAACTCTCACATGTGGCTAGGATTGATCCACGTTTGAATTTAGATTGAGAGGAGATAAGGGCAGGATCGCCATTTTCTTTCTTACCTTTTGAGATTATGTGATGTGTAAGTCTACACACACAGACTTTTCAACTTTGCTTCTTCTTGTCATCCTTTTCATTAATACAATTGTACTTGTGTATCTCTCACATCTTTCTAATATCTTCTCTTTTGTTCGATTTAGATATTCATATCTCTCATCTCACATCTCATTTATTCGAACCAGAGAGTGGAGTGAAATAAAGAAACCTTACTTACCATTGAAGAGTTTTTGCATTTAACATGGCTGATTCGAACAGCCAACAACCTCGGACTGTTGCCGGTGGTACGGGGACACTCAATGATCATCCTGGTTCACCCTTAAATGTTGTCCCACATAATCTTTCACCTGATTTTGCATTTAATGAAGATGGAGATGCATTGGGTGAGAGTAGAGTTGTTGAAGATCCTGAACCTATTTCTTCAGAGTTTCCATGTGAGTGATAATTTTTTTTCTGTTTTATTTAATGTACAACTTTAAATGCATACTAGTAGTTGTGTAAATTAAGGATTTCTTGTTTAGATTTTCATTGGATTCTTCTTGCTTCATTTTTTTTATGTGTAGCCTCAGTTCTGAATCAAAATGGCACAAATGATGATGAAGATGGTGTTCAGAATTGTACTTTTACACAGTTGCTACCCACAGGTCATGGTTTATGTGAAACCATGAATTTTTATCTATAGGGTTATTGTAACACCCGTAGTTTTAATGTTTGTAGTTTGTTATTATTATTATTATTATTATTATTTGTTTTTTTTTTTTTGTTGGTAGAGGAGGAAAAAAAACAGATGATGTTTTGGTTAGTTTGGTTGAAAATGTGGTAAACTTGTACAAGGTAAAAACAAGTGTAACCATTTTTATTTTTTATTTTTATGAAACAAGCTTTTATATTTTGTAGAAGGTAACAACATGTGGTTACACTTGTATTAAGTTTTTATATTTTTTGGAAGGGGAAAACATTCGAGATTACATTTTTGGATTACATAAAAAAATGCACCAGCATCTACACTTTTTTGTGACATCAATACCTTTTTTGTAGGTGTTCATGCGGACGAGGAATTTTATGTTCACCACACACCCAATGGCAGTAGAATGTGGTGTCCTAATGTTCCCATTGTTTTAAAGCCTGTTGTTGGTTGTGTATATGAAACGTGGAAGGACGTGTTCAGTATGTACAAGGACTATGATGTGTATTCTGGGTTTTCTATTCGTAAGGGGCAAACCAAGAGATGGAAGGGGTTTGTCACTCACCAGTACATAAGGTGTACTAAATATTCAAAACCACAGATTAAGCGTAAAACTGATATCTTGGAGCAGTCAACCTTGACTATCAGGCAAAGTAATTTCACAATGACAGATTGCAAGGCTAGTATACTGGTTAAGTTTTGGGAGGGCAGCTCTATGTGCACAGTGGTAGGGTTCCATGAGCACCATAATCATCCGTTTGTTGAGCGTTTTAATCATGACCTAAGTAGGATTTCAAGGAAACTACCCTTTGCATCCAAACAGTTTATCCATAACATGAGTTTGAACAGAATTGGTCCAATTGTTTCTCATAGAGTTTTAGTGTCCCTGATGGGTGGACATCACAACGTACGTGGCACGCCAACTGATTTTAAGAACTGGAGCCAGTCGGTTAGGCTTTATATTGGTGACCGTGATGCGCAACTTGTTATAGTTCGTCTCAAAGAAAGATCTGAGAGCTTACCAGACTTTTACTATGAGTTTGTGGTTGAGAAAGGGCAATTGAGGTCGATTTTTTGGGCAGACGAAATTTCCAGGATAAACTATGAGGTTTTTGGTGATGTGTTAGCTTTTGATGCGACTTATCACACTAACAAGTAAGGTTTTGCAAAGTGGCACTTTTTTTCTCTTTAACATATTATTAACTTTTGTTTATTTTCTTCGTCGCACAGGTACAACATGATTTTTGTTCCTTTCACTGGCGTTGATAATCATAAACAATGTGTGACATTCGGTGTTGGCTTGCTATTCATGAAACCACTGAGTCTTACAAGTGGTTACTTGAATCATTTCTAAAGACACACAAGAAGCAACCAAAGTTAGTTCTGACGGACCAGGACCCTTCAATGAAAGCTGCCATTGAGGTTTTCACAGACTCTCGGCACCGCCTTTGCATGTGGCATATTATGAAGAAACTTCCCACCAAGGTTTTATTAATTTATGAATCTCTTTTGAGAAGTTTTTTTTTGTTACATTTTCTTAACAGTTTTGTGTTTTGATATGTATAGATTGCTGGAGACCTGTTACAAAACTCTAAGCTAAGGGCATTGATGCATCGTTTGGTGTGGAGTATTCACATGAAGCTATCTACATTTGAGACGTGTTGGCAACTTTTGATGGAGGAATATGGGTTACAAGATCACGAGTGGTTGAATGATATGTACTCAATTAGGGACCAATGGGTACCTGCCTACTTCCGTGATATCCCAATGTGTTGTCTGATGAAGACTACATCAAGATGTGAAAGCTCTAACTCAAGCTTCAAGGTCAACTCTTCTAGCGCTAACACACTAGTTCAGTTCATGCAATGTTACGAAACTAGGATAGACAATCAGCGTTACAGGCAACGTGTTGCAGAGTTTAAAACTTCATCTAGTGTATTCATGGACACTACTGACTTAGCTATTGAGAAGCATGCTTTTGAGTTATATACACATGCAATTTTCACAGAAGTAAGAAAAGAGATATACAAGGGGAAGCTGTTTTGTTACATTGTAAACATGGAGGATTGTGATGATGTTTGTGTTTACTATGTGAATCCGTTGGACAAACGTAACAATGCAACCAACACATTCACGGTAACTTGCTGTATCCTTATAGTGGCATCTTTTGTTTAAGCTTTCATTATGCTTTTTTTCACAGAAGCTTAATAATGTGTTTTGGTGTTTTTGTAGGTTAAACTTGAGTTGAGAAATCAGTCGGTCTCTTGTTCATGCAACAACTTCATCCGTATTGGATATCTGTGTAGGCACATTTTTTGTGTTTACCGGGTAAACAATATTGAAAAAATCCCGGCCCAGTTTGTTGTTAAGCGTTGGACTAGGGACGTGCTTCCTAAAAGTTTATTTTCTATTGAGAGCCGATATAGCGTTGACACCCGTCCATAAGCTGCTGCGAGAAGTCAGATTCTTGATATTGTAACCGAATGTGTAGACGCATTGAGAAGTGATGTTGGAGGACTTTCTTCTTTCGCTGAGCAGATAAAGGAACTGAAATGCAAGTTACTAAATGGAGGACCAGTTGATGATGAAGCCAACAATGATAACTATGCTGCTGTTGAAGAATTGCTTGGTGTTTCTTTAGATGGGGACGTAACTCTCAACAATCCAGACGGGATCAGGAACAAAGGATGCGGCAAACGTCGACGATTGTCTAGAGCATCTCAGGATGGAACGAGCAACTCTGCTGTCAAACCTCCCAAAACACCCAGGCTTTGCCGAACATGTATGAAGTACGTGACTAGGCATGATTCAAGAAATTGCAAGAAGAAGAAGAAGAAGAAGAAGAATAAATCGGGTAATGAGGATGAGGACTCAAGCTCTGCGAGTCAGGAGTCCACTTGATTGGGTATTTATGTTGATGTGTGTTTTGTGCGTGTTTTGAAAACTTTTATGACGCCAGCTTTTTGGTCTCCATTTTAGTGGAGCGCAACTAAACTTTGATCATCCCTTTTGTATTTTTTTGGCTGCCTTTTGTACATGCACATGTTTGCATGTGTAGATTATCTAAAAATCGATGCACATGCATATGTTTGCATGTTAGGATGTATGTGGGTTTGGTATGTAGTATGGTTTTCAGTTTAATGACTATGGTTTAATTGATCAGTTGCATTATGAAATGATATCCACAATGTTTGTGTGAGAAGTAAACGTTGTTTGTTGAGGGTTTTGCATTGTTTGTTGAGATTAAGAAATAGGTGGTACTTAGTTGGATTATCCTTGCTAGTATGCTAATGACATTTCGTTAGTATGTACTTGTTGATGTTTGGTTGAAGCTGAGAATTTTCTATGCTATGGATTTTTTGGTTTTGTTTTTACCATGTTACATTTTTTTCCCTGAGATTTTTGTAGATTTTTGATGTGTTGAATCTGAGATTTTTCTATCTTATGGATTTTTAGGTTTTGTTTATACCATGTTACATATTTTGGACGTTACATCCATCCTACGTATATAATTAGTTAGAAAATGACCCATTTCGTTACAAAAACTAGTAACAAAAAAAATCTAAGCACATATAGTAGTTTGTAGTTTTTTTTTTTTTTTTTTTGTATGTTTTTTTTTTACAAAACACAAGCCGTTTTTTTCTTAAAGAGATAACATATCTGGATGAAGTAACAACTTTTTACATGGTCAAGTTTTAGATACATTTTTATAGAATACATACAACAAGATGTATCTTTTTGTTACTTTCTCCTTTTTATCTGGTGATGCATTTAATTTTTCATTTACTTTCATATCTAATAACCACCATCCATCCCCAAAGTTTATTTTTTCATTATAAATAGTTTCAGCATACATAATGTGTATATCTACAAAGCATTATTAACTACTCATCACACACAAAGCATAACAATGCACAAGAGGCCATGCTCGGTTTCCAAAGTTCCGGACGTTGAGGCGATCGATCTCATGCCTGGAAAAAATGAGTTCATTAATGTCGGGAAGAGACTTCGAAAGTATGCATCGACTCCAGTGAGCGTTGGCGATATTCCTGAAACAACCCCTCTACCCCCTATGCCCATAAATATGCTTTGGAAGATTTTTACTAGTGATGGGCACCACCGCGGGAAGAGAAGTAGTAGTTTTTGTTCGACCCCAAAGGTGGAACCCGATGTGAAGCCTATGGCGCGAGCAATACCGAAAAACAAGCCTAGTGTTAACCCTATAGTCAAGATGGAGCCAAGTGTAGTGCCCAAGGGTGAACCCTTTGGGTTTGATACATACACTACCGGTAATGTGATGCCTAACGATGAGCCTACGATATACCCAATAAAGAGACATGTTGATGATCCCAAAACCAGCTATTGGATTGATGATGTCTCGTGGATGAGTGAAATTGAGTGGGATTCAAATTTCCCAATAAACATATCAGTTTCCCCCATGCCATCAAACCCATGAAGGTGCAAAAAGTGGTTCACATGAAGAAGCGCAAGTTGAAATCAGGTGTTGTTGTTGTGTTTTTCTAATTATGTTGTTTTTGAAGATGTATGTATGTTTTTAGGTTAATTAGAAATTAGGTGTAGTATCAGATTATCAACATTAACTAAGGAGTAATTTATGTGTCTAATGATTTTGTAATTTTTTGTGGTGTAATATCTAAGGAAAAAAAAACTATCTAGTTTGTGTGTTGTTACTTCTTTGGTGGGATGTATTTTTTTTTTTTTTTATGTTTTTTGTTATACAAGTAGAAATGTGGTAGTAAAACTTTTTCTAGGGGTAGGCCCCATGTTAAAAAAAAGAAAAATTAATAAAAAGTAAAAAAAGTAAGAAGTGTATGGACGTGTGTAATGACAAAAGAATATGTTTATACTGGGACCCACAAATCGTTGGTACATATCTTTATTTTAGATCCATCATTCCAACTATCTCCATCTCCAACTACCCAAACTATATTCAAATATATGATTTTCTTATCTCTCTTTTTTCTTTACAATTCATCTACCTCTCAAAAAAGATGAAAAGGTGTTCATGTGGGAGGATTGCTACCATCCGGACATCATGGACAGATGATAACCCAGGAAGAAGGTTCTATTCATGTCCATTTAAGCTAAAAAATTTGAACCCTGATTTATTAAGTAAATGTATGTTCTAATCGTGTTTTATCCCCATTATTTTAATGTAGCCCAGCAACTGCCCTTTCATTGGTTGGGTCGACCCACCGATGTGCTTACGGTCAACTAGGATCATACCAGGTCTTTTGAGGAACATCAACAACCTGCAAGCTGAACTGTTTACCCGTGAGCAAGAAATTCAGAAGAAGAAGAGGGTTATATGGTTACTGATATTAGCGTTAGTGATTGGCAGCTTACTTGTTAGCATTGTTTGTTGTGATTAAGAAATAGGTGGTACTTAGTTGGATTATCCTTGTTAGTATGTTAATGACATTTTCGGTAGTATGTACTTATTGATGTTTAGTTGAATCTGAGAATTTTCTATGTTATGGATTTTTTGGTTTGTTTTTACCATGTTACATTTTTTCCCCTGAGATTTATGTAGACTTTTGCTGTGTTGAATCTGAGAATTTTATATGTTATGGATTTTTTAGTTTTGTTTTTACCATGTTACATTTTATTTTTGCCTCAGTTTTTGTACATTTTTGCTGTATCTGTGTTACATTTTTTTCACTGAGATTTTTCTACATTTTTGCTCTATGTGTGTTTGATCATGTGCTTTTGTTGATGGTTGCTTGAATATCTTCTTTTTTTTCATGACAACGTTGTATGTTTTTTTAGATTTGATCACGTGACTCTTTTTTATTTATTATTTTTTCCTAAAGTGTGTAACTTATGTAAGCTTTTTTTAAGATATCAACTTTTTTTTTAGTTTTTCGTTATGTTAGAAGTCAATATTTGTTTAAATCATATAATAACGACACGATTTTTTGAATAACATAGATTGGAAAAACATAGATTTAACACAATTGTTGAGTACATAATAACTTTAACACTAGATATGGTAAACGACATAGGATAAGGAAAGTAGCCCCTATATTGCATGAGAGAGGGAAAATTGGGGTACATTATTTTTCACACACATACTAGTAACTTCACGTAAACACCACTTTTTAGTCAAGAAACGATCTTGGAGTGCCATATTCAATTTCAGTGCTGAGTGGTTCTAGGCTAAGCTCACTCTCCCACGGGTTGTGGTTGGCCCACGAGACAAGAGTGTTTGGAGAGTAACAAGAGTAATCATCATCTATAGGATCATCTTCGGGATCATCGGTAGTCTTTGGATCAACTGCCGGGGGGTTCTCTTCGGTGGCATTGACTGGTTTAGCTTGGTCAGCGAGCACCACAGATGAAGAGTTTTTGACAGGGGTAACTTGTGTAGTGAAGTAAAATGATTCCCAGTCAACATCAAAAAGTGCCTCATCTACCCACATCTCATCATGTGTTGTTGCTTCAGGTTTAGTGTTAGTAAGGAGGTCACTTATAAGCTTAGCATCCATAGCAAGATTTTCTTCAACAGTTTGCGGTGTTGTCAGAAGAGAAGGGGTGTTTGTGATTTGAGAACACTCTGGGTTGCCATCCGATTTTGGAGTTTGGAGTTCAAATGAAAGAGTTCTCCGCAATCGTTTGGTAACCCGTTTTGAGTTAGATGGTGATGTTGGACTAGACATAATATGGTTGTTTTTTTTTTTTTTTCACTTCTTTATGGTGAACAAGTGATGAAACAAATGTTACATTTCACCTTAATTTATAGACAAAGAAATGATGATAGGTGGATAAATTAATTAGATTGTTTACATTAGTTTACATCAACATTAAATGTAATACACTAACCAACATAGAAGTTAAGTATTTTTTTGCTGTTTCTTTTTAGTTTTAAAGCAATTAACTGGGAAATGTAACATAAGAGCCTGTAACATAATTATATTATACATATAATTATTTCAACCAGTAGATTTTTTTTTTCAAAGATGTCATTTCTTAGCAAGCATTTACATTTGATGTAACAACTTTCTTTAAAGTTTCTATCATTTAATATTAAAGTTTTGTACTTTGATTCTTCTCTCCTTTTGTTCACCCAACGTGATAGGTGTATATATATTTTATTTTTTTTTGTTTTACACCACAAAGAGACAATTGGGATCCATTAAATGCTTGTACTATAGTTATCAAATCATGAGAGAGCTACTGATGCATGTGCATTAGATAGAGATAGAAGTTTACATTTTTTCTTTTTCATTATTTATGCTTTTTGCTTCGTGTAAACATCAATGAGATTGTACTTTATGCTTCTTTTTTGTCCAATTTAGATTCCCCATACTGGGGCATTTATATAACATTGTACTTTATTTTTGTTTATATATATTATTATAATTTTAATGGGTACTATGATATATTTCTTGGATATGGTGTTGGTATGTGTGTACTTTTTGTGCAGATTAGACACTTCCAAGTTGGCAGCATTAATTTGTAAGACTCTACTTTTTTTTCTTTATAAAAATATTTTAATTAGGAGTAGTTAGTTTGACCTAAGAGATAACCCAATTTAATATATGTTGCGGCTGCCCTTTATGCTGTTACATTTTTTTGTCCTGATTTTTGTAACGAAACAGGTATTTTTTGTATTGATTTTTTTTTGTAACAAAGTAGCTTGTAATGATAATTACGACTGTTTGACTAATGCTAATTATTACAGCAAACAACAAACATATTAGACATAATATTGTATTAGATTTTATTCATTGTCAAAGTGATTAAAAAAGTTATCAAACGAAAATATTGCATTGTTACACCTTTTTTACTACATCTTATTGTATGCTATTCAAATGAAATTATCTTAGTCAAACTTTCCATTAGTGTACTTATGGTTCGCCAAAAGTTAACATTAAACGTACATATAAAGACATTTGTTCCAGATCAACGACATAGATTAATAGTGACATACATAGACAAGCAACTAACAAAGTACGAGTTAAATTGTTTAAGGTGTCCACAAAAAACATAACACTAGCATACGAAGCAGCAGCTTACACTGATAATGCAGCCTCGCGAACCTTTGCCTTCATTAAATTTAAATCAGAGAGTAGCATGCGTGTAGCAAATTTTTTTCGGAGGGCAAGAATCTGTTTTTGCTTTTTCTTCTGGTGGCCGCTAAAACCACATTCAAAAGGTTCATTGATGCCGTTAAATTTCTACATGTGCTGCATAAGGAATACCGCGCTATCCATTGGATGCGCAGGGGTCGCCCATTTGATATCACACCTCTTAATCTTGGCTGCTGCGATTTGATCTTTTGCCGGATGTTCGGAACGCTCCAAATAAGCGTCCATCATATGCTTCTGTTAAAAAACAATAAAGTAATCAGTTTTGGTATGAGTTATTGTTTTTCATCTTGAAGTTTACAAGAAAAGAGAATGACTAACCACTTTGTATGGTGTATCTTTAATGTAGTAATCTTGATGATCCCTAATGCCAACTAAGGGTGTGCGATCAGGCCTGTGGTCTATGACGGTTATTGTGCCGTTTTTCAGATCGAAAACAATCAAGTAATATAAGTAATATTGATCATTCTCTAGGATTGGAAAGAAAACCATTTTGATCCGAATGAACTCATATGCGCCGCCATCCGTCATCCTTACGATGAACGTATCATCACAAGCAGAATCTGTCAATAACCAGCTGTCCTTTTTTTTTTTTTGAAATAAGATGTGTCCATAAGCTGGTGCAAGACCCGAATTCCAATAATTAAAAAAAGTCTTTTAAATAGGCAAGCTGGTTGAAGACCCAAAAGACTTAATAAATTCAAAATCATAGACAAAGATCAAACTATATAGTATGAATACTTACTATGACATTTGTTATACGCGTCAAGCAGTCGTCGGTTCTTTCTAGTTCTTCATAATTCAGTAAATCTACCCAAGTATCAATCACATCCGAGAACACCTTCCCTTCCTCCCTCAATGTGCGCATTAGCGTCTTTGTGATTTCGATGCCGTAAATAGTCTTGAATATAATATCTCTACGTAAGACAATGTTAAATTTATAAATTAAATTCTGGATATCGAACATCTAGGAATACTATGTTTTACTTATATTTTATATAACTGAACTTACTCAGCAGATTGACCGAATTTTCTTGTTACCCCGCTAGACGAAGAGATGACCATTTTCCGTGGCCAGTATGTTGTTTATGGAAAAACGTATGTTGTTATACATTTAAAAGAAAATAGTGTAGTCGAAAAAAACATACTATTTTGGAGCAAAAGATTCCCTAATCTCTCTAGAGCAAAGCTTTGCTTAATGTAACAACTAGTATTTTCTAATTTAAACGGAAGCTTACATTGAGTATTTGATATCGAACAGAAAATCCCATATACGCTGTTCTTCTGATGTAATTTCGATTTCCTTTTTGTCACCATGGTCATCACGTGACCGGTTGAACCTACCAATTGGTTTTATTCGTTTTGATTCAAGTTCCTTTACCCAAGCGTTACTTGTGATATCATTTTCAGCCGCTCCCTTGCCTGCTTATTTTTTTTTTTTGTTCGTTAGTATTAATAGAAAAATTCCAAGTTTATTATAATTTTTGAATGAAGTTAAAAACATATAGAACTTACCATTGATTTTATTTTTGGTCTCTTCTTCTTTTGAATTTTTATCTTCTTGATTCATGGCATCACTTTTTTCCACATCAGTTGGTACGGAAGTTTCCGTATTATCTCCTTCATCGACATCAGCACCTGCATATTTTTTTTGGTTTTTATAATTCTGATTATCTGTTGTTTACAGAAATAACACATGTTCACGGTTTTTTATTTTTTTTTGGAATCATGACTTACCTAGTTCTGTGTCTTGTGTGAGTAGGTGAAAGGTAGGGCCATCAAGCAATTCTTGCATGTTTTGTGTTTCGTTGCTGTTGTCCAATTCTATTCATTTACATGTACACATACATGTACGTGTTAGTTTTTTGTGTATTATCGGTTCTTCTTAATTTCTGTACACATGTAACAGGTTATACGTGAGTTTATATAACGGTTGAATGGAACAAAAAAAACACGTAGAACTTACTTGTCGGTGTAGCTTTCTTCTCTTGATGTCTTACCTGATTTTCTTCGTCTCGTGTCACTCCACATGAGCCACTTTTTTGTGTAGTAGCTGGTGAACCTGGTATCGTATTTGTGCCACCTTCTTCCTCATGTATGATCTCTTGTGTTTTGTCACCCTCACCCCCATCTAGTTAGTTAAAGGCGATCACATACATATATGTTACGTTTAGTTTGCATTTTAGCACATACATAAGGTGGTTAACTTTACTTTTAGCTGATTACTTTGTATTACTTTTTTACGTTATTGTTAATTAAAACATGCTACATTTTTTTTATTTGCAGAAAAATGTAACATTGATTTTTTTTTTTATTATTTTTGTATCTACAATTATTGCACCGCTATGGTGATGTCTATGTTTCTATAGTGGAGTTTCTATTTGAAAACAAGAAATTAACTAGAAACTAAAGTTACCTTTTACAGGCACAACTTTCTTCCTTCGCTTGGCATCACGATGACCTTGATTACCGCCAGATGCTACATACGTTTAAAAAAATAGTATTAAAAACAGTTAAATGTGTGCTAATGGTATGATTGGTATTTAAAGACTGAATACATGATCATGATCCATTAAATGCACACCAAGGTTTTTAACCATTACACGTAGGGCTTTTTAATGGTAGTGTTATGTTTGTAAATTAAATTGATTGAATCTCATGAACCGAAAAAACAGTTTTGGCTCAATGAATTTGAACGAACTTGCAATAAGTACATTCCTATTCACAAATTCATTCACAATTTCAGTAAATATTATACAAAAAGTTATCTCGCATAGTATATTGAGTTACAAATACGTATGAATACTTTTTTCGTGTAAGCGATTATTGAATGCAAAAAAACTAAGTAGGTATGTAAAAAAGTTCATACCATCAATGTTTGCCACTTCAGCTGCAGTTGCGGGATTGTCTTGATCTTCTGCATTTGGCAAAAAAAAACTAATTAGTTACAGTTTGTAGTAAAAGTTAATACATATTCAGGGTAGTGATTTATCCGTCATTCGTATTACCTTCTGTGTAATCATTTTCCGGGTTTTGCACTGTGTTGTTGAGAGACATGAGGACCCCAGCAATTTTTTTCTGTGGGGTATCAGGCGCCAGCTACCCTTGTTTTCCGGGAGCGAACAATTTTCTCATACCATTCAATCAATTTCTTAACTTGCTCATTGTGTGGATGAGCATTAAACACCACATCCAATTTTGTTTGGACCGTCACCTTTTTTGCTTCCATGACATCCAAATGTTTTTTAATAGATTCAGTCTCATTCTACAAAGAAAGTTTTAAAATACGGTTTGTAAGTAATGTTGAAAGAAGATAATTATTTTGAAACTGGTTATGATGTGACAACCCGAACTTTCAAGGTTAGTGACGTGTAATTTTGTTATCTTAACTCCGTTAAAATTAAAACGTCTGATTTCGCAGATTAAATAACTTATCGGAAACTGTTGGGCCCAATTAGTTGTTATAACGGCCCAAGGCCCAATTCACTAAGTATATGCCTTGATTTAGCTTATAAAGCCATGAATATAGCTTGGCCCAAATTGTAGCCGAAGAAAAAGCAATTAGCAGTCCACTTAATTCAAGTGATATATATGTATTTGTTTACCATGACAGCCCATTAGCACATTCGGTCATAACAGCCAATTAGCACATTTGATATATGTATCTATTTATCATATATTTTCACTTGGGCTTGAGCCCATGTTCGGCTTAATGAACCACCGCCCCCCAAACTAATATCCTTTATGAATACGTATTATTATCACATCCTCATTATTATAAAACCCTAAACAAACTCTATATCTCCCAAGATTTTATACGTGTGGCCATAGGAGACACCCCCCCCCCCCCTCGCATAATAGCATCCTGTTATCAAGAATTTTGGTTAGTAATTAATATCTTAATTCCTTCTTTGTGTGTATATGTGTTGAAATTATGTGTTATTAGTTTGTATACTTCGATGAAGTATAATACCATGTAGGGTAAGAATGATTATGTGTTGAAATTATGGCTGTTATCATATGTTCGTAGTAAAGAAACTAATGGTATGTAAGTTAGTTTGAAAAGAATGTTGGGAGGTTCATGCAATTGCAATATAATATCAATATAATTACTAAACAGTAGGTTGAATGTATCATGCATTATCACATGGGCCGATTAGTTGGGTGGGCCGCACATGGTGCTTGTCAGAATCTATTCTTTTATTGAATCATAATCGGTGGTCAATATGAATTTCGATAAGGTTACGAGAATTAATAAAGGCTATGCATGTGGATAAAAGTTGATTTAAAAGAATCAATACATTGATACATTGGTCCAATAGGGAGTTAATGCTTTAACAAAGGTCGGCCACTAATTGTTTTGTTTGATTTTTTTAAGTGTCAGAACTATTATAGTTTCAAGTAATATATGATTAATCATCACATCAGTTATGGTATTTCCTATGTTGGGGTAGTGTCTGATGATTGGACCGCACATAATTATTGAACATACACATATAAAATTAGTCTATTAAATTGGGATACACACATAGTTGGATTAAACTTGGGCCGCTCCATTAAAGCTGGGCCATAAGATTAACTGCTACACATAGGGGGCGGGTTATATACCTCAGTTGGGTCGGGGCCAACCATGCCGTACAACATCAGGAAGTGCCGGTATGGGCCGCACTCACTCTGGGCTGATTATACACCTTGTTGGGTCACACGGGTTTAAGTGGGCCGTAAAGACATGAAACTGATTAGTTCTTATTGAAACATAAATTTTGTAGAGTAGACTTGTATAAAATCTCGTGTAATTGCAATGTGATTTTACGATCAGGGTTATGGACTGTGGTGTTACACGATTTCTTGTTACGTCTTGCATGATAATATGTGTCTTACTAGTACGCTCCTTGTACACTGTGAATGTGAAACATGTGACTTATGTGCATACAAAACTGATTGCTTTGGTAACCACGGTAGGGTTTGGTTGACCAACTGGGAACTGGTAAACTAAGTTAACAATCCGAGCAATCTAAGGTGAGTTCACTGCTCTTTTTCCAAGCATGCATCCCGGGGAGGGATATCGGGTAACGTTCTAGGGAGGAACGTCAGGTTTTGGGATGTTTGTTATTATTCTCAGTTTCTATCATATAAGACCCCTTACATCTACCGATTGTTGCCGAGGAGGCAATGAGGTTATTAGTTGATAGCGGGCTATTAGGTTTGGCACCCTCACACCGTACCTGGGAGGGCGGGCGTGAACTAATTTCCTTAAAGCATGACCAATGTTTTGATAGAGACATTGGGGTTGGGCAAACATATCTTGTAGCCATTTCGGTAATCGAGTTAATAACAACATCAAATCAAATAAAATTGTTAAACTGTTTTACACATGTATCTGGTAACTAAACTCGGTAACAAAACCTTGAACTCACCAGCGTTGTCTGACACACTTGTTTGCATGCTTGTAGGTCGTTAGCTGTTTTCATTGGAACTTGCTGTCTGGAGTAGCTGGAGAGGTCACGGGTCGACTGGGGGAATTAATGCTATTGATTTCTTGATATTATATATTGTTTTTTTTTTTAAACTATTTAACTTCGTTTAACTTTGCTTCCGCTGAATACTTTGGTTTTCTTTTGAACTTGGATGGTGTTTTATTATTAATCAAGAACTTTATTTTAGAAACATGTATGGGTTCTATGTAATTAGTGGCTCATTGCTGGTACGTCACACGCCTATCAGGGACACTCCCTAAGTGGTATTTTGGGGGTGTGACAGTTTGGTATCAGAGCCACTGGTTATAGTGAACTTGGTTTTTAAAACGTTTTTATAAAACCAAACTATAACCGAACAACTTCGAAAATCGACCATGACACTCAGCTCCAGATTGCAAGGTTCGTCTTCTGTTACTTTGTGCATTACTTGAATAGTAGTCACACACTCACAACCTACATGAAAACAACATACTAGATTTGATAGTGTAGCACTACCCTTCGGCTTTTGTGAATCATGATTCTGTAGCACCCACTACTTGGCTATTTGAATGCGGGGGAAAACTTTTAGCGCAAGTTAAGAGGCACTGAGATGAGCATGCAAATTACCTTATTACTATGGGTGCACACATAATAATAACGTGAGGTGCATGTAAGTCCCAGTGAGGCTTAACGAACGTGAGAGGGATTCTGCCCTATTATGTGTAAACTTGATAGTTGTAGATTTTAATGTGAAACTTGACTTTTACCTCGTTTCGACCGTTATGACAGTTCCATTCTCTTATATAGAACCATGAATGGACGTGGAGGAGGCCGAGGTGGCGGACGTGGCCACATTGCTATGACGCAGGCCGAATTAACCAACTTGATCAACACTCGTGTAGCTGAAGCCTTAGCGGCTTACAAGGCTGGTACGATATGTGCCAATTACTTTCTATCCTTGCGTCATATACTCGAATCTTATCTGTGCATTGTACGTTCTTTCGTTTTAGGTCAACCTGCGAATCAAAACAATCCACCTGCTCCACCTGCTTGTACGTTCAAGATGTTTATGGATTGTAAGCCACAGACCTTCAGTGGGACTAAAGGGGTTGTAGGACTCTTGCGATGGTTTGAGAAATAAGAATCGGTATTCGCGATGTGTAACTGTCCAGCTGGGGACAGAGTGAAGTATGCTACGGGCACGCTCGAGGATGGTGCCCTGACGTGGTGGAATGCCCAGGTTCAGATGTTGGGTATCGAAATGGCGAATGCCACCACTTGGGATGACTTTAAGGAGTTGATGAGGGAGGAGTATTGTCCTCGTGATGAGGTTCAGAAACTGGAGAACGAGTATTATAATCTGAAAATGGAGGGATCTGAGATTGAAGCATACACGAGGAGGTCTAATGATTTTGCAACCTTGTGCCCTAACCTGTCTCGACCCCCACCCCGGCGAATCGAGTTGTATCTCAAGGGCTTTGCACCAGCTGTTAAGAGGTACGTTACTGCTGCAAACTTAGACAATTTGCCCCGTATCGTTCGTTTGGCACATAAGATTACTGACCAAGAGGTCGAACGTGGCAATTTGCCGCCACGTGTTTCTGCTACTACTTCGACTGCTACAGCCACCACACCTGCTAGTGATAATAAACGCAAGTGGAACGATACTGATTTAAGCAACCAGTGCAGGTCAATCTCAGAAAAGGTCCGATAACAACCACAACCGCAGTTTCAGTCAGTCTTCTTCAGTTAATCAAGGCCAGGGCAGCAACCAGAATCAGGGTTCCTATGTTGGAAAGAAGCCACAGTGCAACAAGTGTGGCTATCATCACTATGGACAGTGCCTCCGAACTTGTCAAAGATGCGAGAAAGTGGGCCATGAGGCCAAAGACTGTAGAGCCCCGCAGCCAAAACAGCAGCAACAGCAGAATCAGTAGCACCAGCGACAGCAAAGGCAACAACCACAGCAGAATCAGGGTGTTAAGAAAGGGTGTTTCCAGTGTGGGGACGAGGGACACTTCAAGCGGGATTGCCCTCAGCTGAATCAGAATGCCAATAACAACAACAATGCTGGGAACAATAACAACAGGAACAACAACAATGGGGGCAATGGAGGAAATGGTGCACACGGGAGGGTGTTCACTTTTGGAGCTGGGGAAGCTAGAAATGATGGCAACGTAGTGACTGGTACGTTTTCGATAAACGACATATTTGCTTCTGTTTTATTCGACTCTGGTGCCGATTGCAGTTACGTATCGTTGGAGTTCAGTAGTCGTTTAGGATTGAGTCCTACGCCTCTTGTCACTAATCATATAGTAGAACTAGCTAATGGTAAATCGATAGAGGCTTCTCATGTTCTGTTTGGTTGTAAACTCGATCTCATGGGTCAAGTGTTCGACATTGACCTACTCCCTGTTACTCTTGGAAGTTTTGACGTAGTCGTTGGCATGGATTGGCTGTCCAAGCACCAGGTGGAAATTCTTTGCAAGGAGAAAATCGTGCGTATTCCTCTCCCTAGCGGAGAATCCTTATCGGTTCAGGGTCATCATAGTGGTGCCATGGTTGGTATTATCTCGGCAATGAAGGCTCAGAAGTGTTTACGCAAGGGCTACCCTGCTCTTTTAGCTCTTGTTTCTGACTCGCGGTCTGATGAGAGAAGGATCGAGGATCTTCCAGTGGTTCGTGAATTTCCCGATGTATTTCCTGAAGAACTCCCTGGTTTACCTCCACATCGTCAGGTGGAATTTCAGATCGACCTCGCGCCAGGAGCAGCCCCGATTGCTCGTGCTCCTTACCGTCTTGCGCCAGGAGAGTTACAGGAGTTATCGAATCAACTCCAAGAGCTGTTGGATAGGGGTTTTATCCGACCTAGCTCTTCGCCTTGGGGAGCCCTAGTACTGTTTGTGAAGAAGAAGGATGGGTCCTTTCGGATGTGCATAGATTATCGCGAGCTCAACAAGGTGACAATCAAGAATCGTTATCCGTTACCCCGTATCGACGACCTGTTTGACCAGCTGCAAGGGTCAAGTTTTTATTCTAAGATCGACTTAAGGTCAGGCTATCATTAGGTACGAGTCAGGGAGGAGGATGTACCAAAGACAGCTTTTCGAACGCGGTATGGCCACTACGAGTTTTTGGTTATGCCGTTTGGGATGACTAATGCGCCAGCGATCTTCATGGATCTCATGAATCGTGTGTGCAAGCCGTATCTCGACGACTTTGTTATTGTTTTCATCGACGACGTCTTGATCTACTCCAAGAGCGAGGAGGACCACGAACGACATCTACGTCTGATCTTGGAGCTCCTGAGGAAGGAGCAACTTTACGTGAAGTTTTCTAAGTGTGACTTCTGGATTCGAGAGGTACACTTCCTTGGGCATATCGTTAACGAAAAGGGGATACACGTGGATCCTGCTAAGATTGATGCTATTAGGAATTGGGCGGCACCGAAGAATCCTTCGGAGGTGTGACAATTTCTTGGTCTTGCAGGGTACTATCGTCGGTTTATTCAGGATTTCTCGAAGATTGCTCAACCTCTCACCTCCTTGACACAGAAGAACGTAGTTTATTCTTGGGGAACGAAGCAGGAGGATGCTTTACAGCTTTTGAAACAGAAACTATGCAGCGCGCCGATTTTATCTCTACCAGAGGGTACCGAGGATTTTGTGGTTTACTGTGATGCTTCTATTCAGGGCCTCGGTTGCGTGTTGATGCAACGCGACAAAGTGATAGCATATGCTTCTCGACAGTTGAAGGTGCACGAGAAGAATTATGCGACTCATGACTTGGAGTTAGGAGCTGTGGTTTTCGCGTTGAAGATCTGGAGGCACTATCTGTACGGTACCAAATGCACCATCTACACCGATCACAGAAGTCTCCAGCATATCTTCGACCAGAAGGAATTAAATATCCGACAGCGTCGTTGGATAGAGCTTCTGAACGATTATGAGTGTGCCATCAAATATCATCCGGGTAAAGCTAACGTCGTAGCTGATGCACTTAGCCGAAAAGAGACGAAGCCTAAACGTGTTTGCGCATTACAACTGACTATTCATTCGAACCTTCCTGATAAGATTCGTACGGCTCAGACTGAGGCATTGAAAGAAGAAAACATTGAAGCTGAGGGATTGCGAGGTATGAAAAAGCAGCTCGAGCAGAGGTCTGATGGCATCTATTATATTATGGAAAGAGTATGGATTCCTCTGTTTGGTGATCTCAGGGAACTTGTGATGGATGAAGCACACAAGTCACGATACTCTATTCATCCAGGATCGGATAAGATGTATCAGGATCTTAAAGTTCTGTATTGGTGGCCGAACATGAAAGCTATCATCGCCACATACGTGAGTAAATGCTTGACTTGTGCTAAAGTCAAAGCCGAGCATCAGAAGCCCTCGGGTTTACTTCAGCAGCTAAAGATACCCACGTGGAAGTGGGAGCAGATCGCCATGGATTTTTTTACAGGTTTACCGAGGACTCAGGCTAGAAACGATACTATATGGGTGATTGTTGACCGTCTCATGAAGTCAGCTCATTTTCTGACAATCAAGGAAACAGATAAGTTTTCACAGCTGGCAGCGGTTTATCTTAAGGAGGTGGTTTCTAGGCACGGGGTGCCAACTTCTATCATCTCAGATCGAGATCCGCGTTTCACTTCTGAGTTGTGGCAGTCAATGCATAAGTCGTTCGGTTCACAACTCGATATGAGTACTGCTTATCACCCACAGACGGATGGTCAGAGTGAGCGGACCATCCAGACACTTGAAGACATGCTGCGAGCATGTGTGTTTGATTTTGGTAAGGGCTGGGAGAAACATCTGCCACTGATCGAGTTCTCCTACAACAATAGCTACCACACTAGTATTCAGGCAGCTCCGTTCGAAGCATTATACGGGCGGAAATGTCGTTCTCCTCTCTGTTGGGCCGAGGTGGGTGATAGCCAGATCACAGGTCCTGAACTTGTTCTTGAAACGTCAGAAATGATTGTTCAGATCAGGGATCGTATGGCAGCGGCACGTGATTGCCAGAAAAGCAATGCTGACAAGCGTAGGAAACCGTTAGAGTTTGCAGTGGGTGACCGTGTTATGTTGAAAGTGTCGCCGTGGAAGGGCGTTGTACGCTTCGGGAAGCGTGGCAAGCTTAATCCGCATTATGTTGGGCCATTTAAAATCTTGGAGCGGATCGGCAAAGTGGCTTACAAACTTGAGTTACCTGCTGAGTTGGGTAATGTTCACGATGTCTTTCATGTTTCGCAATTGAAGAAGTGTTTGTCTGATGAAACACTGGTTGTGCTGTTTCAAGAGTTAAAGATCGACGACAAGTTGCAATTTGCCGAAAAGCCTATTGAGATCAAGGACCGGGAAGTCAAGGTGCGTAAGCATAGTCGCATCCCAATCGTGAGAGTTCATTGGAACTCAAGGCGTGGACCGGAGTTCACGTGGGAGCGCGAGGATTAGATGAAGCTTAAGTATCCTCAACTTTTTCCTAATGACAAGTCTAATTCTGGTAACACTAGCGAATTTCAGGATGAAATTCCCAATCAAGTTGGGGATGATGTGGCACCTGGGGAGAACCGGCAACAATCTTGATCTATCACTTCATCCTTCTGTGCATACTTGTCAAATTTCGGGACGAAATTTCTTTCAAGTTGGGGATGATGTGACAACCCGAGCTTTCAAGGTTAGTGACGTGTAATTTTGTTATCTTAACTCCGTGAAAATTAAAACGTCTGATTTCGCAGATTAAATAACTTATCGGAAACTGTTGGGCCCAATTAGTTATTATAACGGCCCAAGGCCCAATTCACTAATTATATGCCTTGATTTAGCTTATAAAGCCATGAATATAGCTTGGCCCAAATTGTAGCCGAAGGAAAAGGAATTAGCAGTCCACTTAATTCAAGTGATATATATGTATTTGTTTACCGTGACAGCCCATTAGCACATTCGGTCATAACAGCCCATTAGCACATTTGATATATGTATCTATTTATCATATATTTTCACTTGGGCTTGAGCCCATGTTCGGCTTAATGAACCACCGCCCCCCAAACTAATATCCTTTATGAATACGTATTATTATCACATCCTCATTATTATAAAACCCTAAACAAACTCTATATCTCCCAAGATTTTATACGTGTGGCCGTAGGAGACACCCCCCCCCCCTCGCATAATAGCATCCTGTTATCAAGAATTTTGGTTAGTAATTAATATCTTAATTCCTTCTTTGTGTGTATATGTGTTGAAATTATGTGTTATTAGTTTGTATACTTTGATGAAGTATAATACCATGTAGGGTAAGAATGATTATGTGTTGAAATTATGGCTGTTATCATATGTTCGTAGTAAAGAAACTAATGATATGTAAGTTAGTTTGAAAAGAATGTTGGGAGGTTCATGCAATTGCAATATAATATCGATATAATTACTAAACAGTAGGTTGAATGTATCATGCATTATCACATGGGCCGATTAGTTGGGTGGGCCGCACATGGTGCTTGTCAGAATCTATTCTTTTATTGAATCATAATCGGTGGTCAATATGAATTTCGATAAGGTTACGAGAATTAATAAAGGCTATGCATGTGGATAAAAGTTGATTTAAAAGAATCAATACATTGATACATTGGTCCAATAGTGAGTTAATGCTTTAACAAAGGTCGGCCACTAATTGTTTTGTTTGATTTTTTTAAGTGTCAGAACTATTATAGTTTCAAGTAATATATGATTAATCATCACATCAGTTATGGTATTTCCTATGTTGGGGTAGTGTCTGATGATTGGACCGCACATAATTATTGAACATACACATATAAAATTAGTCTATTAAATTGGGATACACACACAGTTGGATTAAACTTGGGCCGCTCCATTAAAGCTGGGCCATAAGATTAACTGCTACACATAGGGGGCGGGTTCTATACCTCAGTTGGGCCGGGGCCAACCGGGCCGTACAACATCAGGAAGTGCCGGTATGGGCCGCACTCAATCTGGGCTGATTATACACCTTGTTGGGTCACACGGGTTTAAGTGGGCCGTAAAGACATGAAACTGATTAGTGCTTATTGAAACATAAATTTTGTAGAGTAGATTTGTATAAAAGCTCGTGTAATTGCAATGTGATTTTACGATCAGGGTTATGGACTGTGGTGTTACACGATTTCTTGTTACGTCTTGCATGATAATATGTGTCTTACTAGTACGCTCCTTGTACACTGTGAATGTGAAACATGTGACTTATGTGCATACAAAACTGATTGTTTTGGTAACCACGGTAGGGTTTGGTTGACCAACTGGGAACTGGTAAAGTAAGTTAACAATCCGAGCAATCTAAGGTGAGTTCACTCCTCTTTTTCCAAGCATGCATCCCGGGGAGGGATATCGGGTAACGTTCCAGGGAGGAACGTCAGGTTTTGGGATGTTTGTTATTATTCTCAGTTTCTATCATATAAGAACAGTTGCCGAGGAGGCAACGAGGTTATTAGTTGATAGCGCTATTAGGTTTGGCACCCTCACACCATACCTGGGAGGACGGGCGTGAACTAATTTCCTTAAAGCATGACCAATGTTTTGATAGAGACATTGGGGTTGGGCAAACATATCTTGTAGCCATTTCGGTAATCGAGTTAATAACAACATCAAATCAAATCAAATTGTTAAACTGTTTTACACATGTATCTGGTAACTAAACTCGGTAACAAAACCTTGAACTCACCAGCGTTTTCTGACACACTTGTAGGTCATTAGCTGTTTTCATTGGAACTTGCTGTCTGGAGTAGCTGGAGAGGTCACGGGTCAACTAGGGGAATTAATGCTATTGATTTCTTGATATTATATATTGTTTTTTTTTTAACTATTTAACTTCGTTTAACTTTGCTTCCACTGAATACTTTGGTTTTCTTTTGAACTTGGATGGTGTTTTATTATTAATCAAGAACTTTATTTTAGAAACATGTATGGGTTCTATGTAATTAGTGGCTCATTGCTGGTACGTCACACGCCTATCAGGGACACTCCCTAAGTGGTATTTTGGGGGTGTGACATATGATTAGTAATCTTACATTAAGAACTTCATCATTAACTCGTAACTCAGTTTTTCTTGAATCCCGTTTAACCACAGCAACTTCATGCAACTTGCCTCTTCCAAACCACCTGTTTTTTTCTCCAATCTTTCTCTCTTTTTCAGTTCGTTTTTATTCCAGAATACTATTGGGTTTATTGACCGGTCAACTTCAAGTCCGGTGCATTTAAGTCGGTCGACATATAGCAGCTGTGTAATGACAAAAAAACAATGGAAAGTGGTAAGATAACTAAACAAATGTTGCATAGCTATATTTTTAGTAAGTTTTCTTATAGAAAACACTTACAGCCAAAAGCGTGGGAATCAGGATCACACCTCTTCCATCCATCTTTACACGATTTAATTTGCTGAATGACATAGGCACACCAATTATTTTTACTGAAATCTGTATGTCCAGTAAAACTTTTCAAAATCCACTCTTTCATCCGCCCATTTCTATTACACTCAACCATGACGGTTAAGAATAACATTAGAAAGTCTAGTCGGAAATTGAAACTATTGGCTTCATCACTTGTGACTATAGATTGTGCCAGATTCGTCGGTGCCACAAATCGTGCACGGTATTGTTTTCTCCATGCCATAACAGCAACATCAAGCTTTTCAGATGGTCTTACATTTTGCATGTCTATCCCTTTGTGAGGAATTCCAAGAAGGTCACGGACAGACTCAACATCAACATTTATTGACCCACATGACATCTCAATAGCCATTTCTTCCGTGTTGAAGTGATCCACAACATAGTGTGCAAGTTTTGCAGGTATGCCACTGATGTTGAATGATAGCATCTTACCAAACCCCATCCTCTTCACGTCCTCTTGTTGATTACTGATTAGAGACTTGATGCGTTTGTACAATTGCATAGGCGCTGAACGTGTTTTTATTTTTGACCACTTAGTGCTTTTTGGTTGTTTCCCACTTAGCCTTAGCACCTGTTCATGTTTTCCTTTTTTTGTTTCCCTCACCACAGCTGCATGCTTTTCTGGCTCAACCGCATCGCCTTTGTGACCGAAGGTGTTGTTTTTTAACAAATCTCCGGTCATCTCTGAGTCGCTGTCCACTGAAACTAAGACACCAACTTTCAGATATGATTTACATAATTTATAAAGAAGGAAACAAGTTGTGTGTACATACCTATTAATTTCCTTTTCACAATTTTCTTTACTTTGCTGTCCGCCCGTGATTGTTGACCTGTAAATATACATTTTATTAACAATTAGCATTAAAGTATTGAAACATATATTTATTTAGATTCCTAAAGATCACGTCTAAAACTGTTATGTACCTGCTCTAGTACGTGTTGCTGGCCCGCCCGCATCGCCATCAGCTTAGAATGTTTTTACAAAGTTCATGTACATAAATATTAGATATAAAAAAAGTGTAACGAAGAAACGTCTATAGAATAAAAAACATACCTTTTTTTTATTTTCTTCATGTTTTCCCAGGGGTGTCCAAATCACTGTCTGGTGAAACTGAGACACCAACTTTGTTTTATTATTTATATAATACATAATTATAAGACAAGCTAAAGAAAAAAAAACGCTTGTACGTACTTATTAGCTTTCTTTTTTGCAACTTCTTATCCCGATGCGCTTGCTTACCTACATTTGTACGAGTTTTATATAAATCGCAAACTATTAACAACCCTTACAAAATATATGTCTCAAGAATAAAAAAAGAAAAAAGACTAATTTTAAAACTTTTTTACCTCCTCTTGTTCGCGTTGTTGGCCCACCCGTGTTAGCATCCGGTGTCACTATTTAGAAATCTTAATAATTAGCATTAAGGTATCGAAACATATATTTATTTAGATTCATAAAGATCACATCTAAAACAGTTTTGTCCGTCCCGTAGTACGTGTTGCTGGCCCACCCGCATCGCCGTCAACTTAGAATGTTTTTACAAAGTGCATGTACATAAATATTAGATTTTTAAAAAATGTAACAAAGAAACTTTTATACATAAGAAAAAACATACCTTTTTTTATATTCTCCATGTTTTTTCCGGGTGTGTCCAAATCACTGTCTGTTGAAACTGAGACAACAAGTTTGTTTTATTATTTATTCAAAACATAATTGTAAGACAAGTGAAAGAAAAAAATGCTTGTATGTACTTATTAGCTTCCTTTTTTGCAACTTCTTATCGTGATGTGCTTGCTTACCTTTATCGACAACCAGCGTACGACGAGTCTTTTTAGCTGCATTTTGTTAATTGTAAACAACATTAATAAACTAACATCTAATCTAATGCGTAAGCATAATTTATCACAGGTTTTGTAATTATAAACACCTGGGCTCATTTTTTCCTCGGATCTTTAGTTGTAACAGCGGATGACAGCAAATTATCACGCAATTCAACAAAGCATCAGTTTAAGAGGCTAATTATCTTTAGTTGAATTTTTGTTTTATTTTTAAAGTCAAATGCTATTTGGGTATACAAGTTTGTTCAATCAAGGTTTCCCTGTATTTTCATGTTGATAGATTAACTAAAGAATTAGCTTTTGGTAGGATTATATGAATGGATAGAGTCTTGTTGTAACTTTCAAGACTATACCCATAAGATTCAAATAAACAGACTACTCCCTTAAAAAACTTATATAATCTATTTTTCTCAAACAAAATTAACACACAAATTAGCCCCCCCCCCCCGCGCTTGATCATGTGTTCATCCCAAAAACCCCTAATGCTACCCTGTCATTAATAAAAAGCCAAATGTATGAAGAAACCGAGCACTTTGAAAACTGCTTAAAAGTTTATAGTCTCTATTTTCACACATCCCAAATCAACTTTCTTTTTAACAAGTGAGATTATTTAAAACAAACAAAAAACCCTAACGGTACCTGTCATTAAGAAAACCCAAAAGGGTATAAAGGAATCGAGCATTTTGAAAAGTCTTAAAAAACCCTATCATCTCTACTTTAAAACTCCCTAATTCTGTATAGCTAAAACAAAGTTGATAATTTTAGTCATCAAAGAAGCGACGCACCTGAAATCCCCTCGTTTTTAGCCTGATTATTTCCGGCGGTGACCGTTGAAATTCTCCGGTGATTGTTGAATATCTCCGGCGATCGTTGATATTCTACGGCGATTTTGAAGATCTTAAGCGAGAGAATTTGGGTATAGATGAAGAATGTTTGATAAAGATTTTTGGAAGAGAGAGAATTTGTTTTGATGTTTTGAAGTTTTGAAGTTTTGAAATGAGAAAGACTACTGAAGTCCTGAGTGTAATGCCGCCGATTTGAGAGGTCTGTGCATATGCAGACTTTTGTCTTTCTTGTAAGAGATGAAAATATGTTTCCCATATTACCCTTAATGTACAATCAATGTATTAAAAAATACTGAAAAGTGGAACTAAAGAAAGTCATGGCCCAAACTTAATCTCATCCATTCATTTAGTTTGATCAATGGTGATTAATGGTTTTCAGGGTTTATTCAACTCAACCGGGTTTTCAATTTATCCTTGCCCTATATATATATATATATATATATATATATATATATATATATATATATATATATATATATATATATATATATAATCTCAGATCATGAGCTAATTCCATTATATCTTCTACTTTGATGACACTTTTTAAAATTATAAAATATTAATTTGAAATAAAATATTGTAATTATTTTGTATTCAAAAACAAAATTCTTACTTCGTAAGCGCCTCATTTAAAATGAGTAGTGTTATATTTTCTTTAATTTTGTTTGTATAGTTCAAATTAGTGTTATATGTATTCATATCAAAATTTATATTTATTATGTGTAATGCAAGAAATAATATGATTATATTCATGATTATATCTCTTCAATATTTTTAATTCTTAATAACTAATATTAGTTATCTACTTACCTATACTTTAGTATAATATCTTTACTTTAGTAAATAAAAACATACTTATCAAAAGAAGATGAGATAACCAAAAATTTATATGCCCATCACTATTTGACGTAACCAAAAATTTAAAACCTCATCATGTTTATAATTTGTTATTATCGTTTTCATAAATGTTAAAAAGAAAAATTAACGGGTATTTAAAAGAAAACTTTACAGTAAATTCATAAATTTGAGAAAAAAAACTTTTACCGTACATTCAAATATATTTTTCAATCTACCAAAAAGTTGAGAAATATTTCCCACACCCTAGAGCCCTTAATAGGTCCGCTCCAGATTTAAAATCAAGACGAGACTCCCAAATAAAAAGTTAGTGTAATTTAAAAACAACATGGGACTTCCATGTACCATTTAACTTTTGTTTAAAAAAAAGTTATTGTTACGTGGAGTACTATGTACCACAAAAGTAGTGTTTATTGGAAAATATAAAATATAACAAAAGTAGTGTTTAATTGTCAATTTATCTAATCTCAACTAGTGGGTGAAACAATCGTTGTTGTTTGGGTGGTGATGTTAAAATTTATAAGTTTTGAATTTGATGAACTGTACATTTCATAAAAATAAGCACCTAGAAATGAAAAATCCCGAGTTTTATGATACATCACATTTAACGGTTTTAAAGGAGATAAAAATCTCCTCTCAAATCTAAAATTTTCTAAAACTTATCTATCCTACGCATGTCTATTCTATATATTGTCTAAGACTCTTACGTTGGGAGCTTCTATGCGTGACACATGCATTAGTCAATACTTTACGTGTGACTCATACGTTCTACATCACACAAGGTACGTTACATATCAAACGCAACACTCATGCATTCACTATCTAACATGTACATATATAACACACACTCTGTTTAGCATATTCGTATAGTAACGAACACACAAATATGCATCAACAGGAGAAAAAAAGTATAAAAATAAGACCTTAAAGGAACTTTGACAGCTTGTACTTTTGTGCTTCAGTTACTTGTATATCAACTTGATTTTTAATAAATTTACGTCCAAACAATAATAAAAATAAACAATTCGAAATTGTACATTCGAAATTTTATAAAACAATATATTTTATTAGTTTCTAGACCGAAAAAGGTAAGTGTGCCACGTGGGATAACCTGGTTGTCTAAACAAACAACACGGAAAATTTTAAGTGTTATATCTCTATACAATAAAAATTTTAGATACTACCAACTTTGTATTTTATAATCAAATAAAAAGTTTAGTGTAATTTAAAAAAATGAAGACCAATCTACCTTTCTTAGGGGACTAATATGTTCTTTAAAAGTAGTGTTTTATGCATATTATAGGAGAAACTGTTAGCATCTTATTTTAATATCAACTAGTACACAAAATCCGCGTGGTGTTATAGAGATGTTAAAATTTCTAAAGATCAGTTTTGACAACGTGTACATTAGTATTCACATTGCGTAAAAAAATTCACATTGAGGTAAAAAATAAGCATGCAAAAATGAAAATTTCAGAATTTTAATTATAAAAATCACATTGAGATAAAAAATAAGCATGTAGAAATGAATTTTAATTATAAAGCATCATATTTCAAATGTTGTAAAAGGAAAACTAAACTATAAAAAAAATGAAACCTTAAGGTAGCTTTGACGACATTTCTACTTCGATTACTCGTACATTATCACAAAACTTTGTTTTGAATGAAAGTTATACATGAATGCAAACACGTCATAAGTATACAATTAGGATTTTATAAAACATAATATTTTAAATTTTATAACAGAAAAGAAAGAAAAAACAAAAAAAATGTGAGTTGACTGCACATAATAAACTTGGTTTGTTAAAAAATGAAAAAAAAAAAAACAAAGGAAAAAGTTTAGGATGTAAAAGTGAAAGTTCAACCAAGTCTAAATCTATAGGTGCCTTGTTGTAACTTGATTTCTATTTATTACCTATGTGTTACATGGGTTTGATGATAGAAAATGAAAGTCTTTAAGATAATCATGGAGTAGATCGAATTCTTTGAAAAAAAGTGTTTTCAATTTATATAAACTTGAATGAGTTTTTTAAAATAAATATGTTATTGTTGAGGTTGATTCCGTTTGAAGGATATAACGACTATAAATTTTGAATTATTTTTTATATTTCATATTATTTCTTGCATCACGCATAATAAATATAAATTTTGATATAAATACATGTAACTCTAATATGAACTATACATACAAAATTGAAGAAAAAATATAAATTACTCATTTTAAATGATGCGTTTAGAAGGTAAGAATTTTGTTTTTGAATATAAAAGAATTAGTATATTTTATTTCAAAGTAATATTTTCTTATTTTAAAAAGTGTTATCAAAGTAGAAGATGGAATGGAATTACATAATGATCTAAGATTATATATATTAAACACACACATATATATACACAAATATACTATTTATATATATGTTTAACATTTGTGGAAACGATAATAACAAATTATAAACATGATGGGGTTTTAAATTTTTTGTTACGTCAAACAGTGATGGATGTATAAACTTTTTGTTATCCCATCTTTTTTGATTAGTATGTTTTTATTTATTAAAGTAGAGGTATTATATTAAAGTATAGGTAAGTAGAAAACTAATATTAATTATTAAAATTAAGAATATTATAGAGATATAATCATGAATATAAGATTAATTTAATA